>NW_011494730.1:247578-257310 GCF_000754665.1 Bison bison bison
ACTTACAAATCAACATTCAGCTGTGTGAGGACCAGGGCAGGGGCTATGGGAATGTACAACTCAGACCTCACAGCCTGTAGAGGGAGTAGCCTCCCTGTCCCCAGGTCCTTGGGCTTGACTGGGCAGGGCCTGTCTGGGCGGACACCACCTTTAGGGCCCTGTGGGATGGGGAAAGAGAACCACTAGAGATAGGAGACAGAGCCATAGCTCATCCGTCCCCAGGGTCCCTGTGGCTACGAAGCAGGAGGACCTGCTCATGCTTCCTGAAGACAGAGGTGCAGCATGGTGCCTGCTGGAACTCAGGAATCAGCTCCTCTCCCAGGCCAGGGAGAAACACAGCATCATTCTGCACTGTCAGGCCATGAGGCTGCCGTCAGCTCAGGAAGCTGGAGTGTGAATCACAGGTGTTGGCAGCTGACCCATCCGCTAACATTCATGAGTTTACCAGCACTCCTTTCCCCTCTGTTCAGATGTGTGGGTTATTGAGGTTGCTGGCTGTCGGGTTAATGTCTAGGGATTTTCAGGGGGCTCTGTGTTTTCTTCAGCTCAGAGTCTGGGGTTCATCAGCAGACACTGTCTGTGACTTGCTCTTAGAAACTGTGAGGTGCCCAACCAGCTGGCTCTGAGAGCATGCTTGCCGATTTTCTCTTCTAAACCAGCAACATCCCATTCATTCAGTCCCTAAGTCTCTACTTGGAGGCCTGCTATGAGCTGGACACTGTGTTAGGTGGAGGGCATACCATAGTGAAAAGACACTGACTCAGGCCAGCTCTCAGGAGCTTATGGGCCAGTAGAGAGGAAATCACTCAAAACCTCTGAAATCACAACTGTGATCAGTGCTAAGAGAGCAGTACCTGGTGCTGTGAGAGTCATCACTGGGGAGGCTTGATTTCATCTGAGGATTTTGTCTGTGGAAGTCATGTTTGAGCTGAGATCTGAAGGAGAAGCAAATATTAGCTAGACAAAGGTTCAGGGAGGAAGAAGTTCCAGGTAGAGAAGAGTATTGTGCAAAGGTCCTGAGGTGAGCATGGACTGGAGGGTCTGAAAGAAGCCAGTGGGAAGAGAACCAGGGGGAACAAGATGGGAGGTGAGACCGTAGAGGCAGGCAGGACTGGGACTGCACTTTCTAATACAGGAGCCACCAGCCACATGGGGTTATTTAAATCTGAACTTTAATTAAAATCAACTGGTTACATTAATTTAAACTACTTATTTTAAAATGAATGAAATCAAAGTATAAATTCAGTTCCTTGGTTACACAAGCCACATTTCAAATTCTACTTGTGGACAGTGGCTACCATACTGGACAGTGAAGATACAAAGCATTTCCATCATCGCAGAAAGTTCTGTTGGACAGCACCACCTAGACTGTGAATGGCTTCATGAACCCATAATAAGAATTTTCTGGAGGGCAGAGGGAAAAGTCTTAACATATACTAAGCAGCATTGGGAATCAGAAAAGATCCTATTTGGAGAAATAACACTTTGGGAAAAGAATGTAAGGTGAATTCCTTGGATCCCACACACTAGAGATGTGGGCAGAGAGCCAGCAAACAGAGCCCCGGCTTCAAGCCCTGCCTGTGTGGCAAGAGTGAGCCTTGTTTTCTTCGGTGGCTTTGGAAGTAGAAGTACAAGGACCTGGTGGAAAGTAGGGGCAAATCAGCGTGTTCCTGCAGCCACAGGCTTCCCAAGCATGACTAGATGTTGCAAAGTGTATTCTGGGGAGGCCCAGGCAGTCATGGCCAGGAGCCAGAGTCAAGTTCAGGTCTCTGGGAATGCAACGTGGGCTCAGGAAGGGCAGGGTGGGCCCAGCCCTAAAACTTGCCTACCAGAATGGGTCTGGTGCAGGGGCGGGGCTGGCAGCAGGTGGTACAGGGAGTTGCATGCGTCCTCCCCAGAATCTAAGTAATATGTGTATGAGTGTTCTTGGCCTGTCACAAACCTGGAGACTTAAAACAGCAGAAGTTTATTCTCTCTCAGTTCTGGAGGCCAGAAATCAGAAATCAAGGTGTCTGCAGAGTTGGTCCCTTTGGAGGGAGCATTTGTTCATTGACTCGCCTAGCATCTGGTGTGGCTGGCAATCCTTGGCATCCTTGGCTCAAAGCTACATCGCTCCAGTCTCTACCTCCATTATCACATGGTCTCCTCCATGTGTATCTGTGTATCCTCTCCTCTTTTATAAGAACATCAGTCATTGGATTTAGAGCTCACCCTAATCCAGTATGACTTCATTTTAACTTGGTGACTTCCACAAGAGCCTAATTTACAGAGCTTCTGAGTTGGTGAACATGTGAAGATGTGAGGAGGATGGGACGCCCAGTGAAAGAGAGAAAGCATGGAAGCACCACACCCACTCCTGTATAACTTGCCCTATGTATCTCCTCCATCTAGCTGTTCCTGAGTTCTGTCCTTTTATAGTAACCAGTAACTTCAGTGGCTTCACCATTATACATCCCCACCAACCACCTACGAGGGATCTAGTTGCTCTGCATCCTCATTGCCATTTGGTATTATTAACATTGTTTTATTTTGGCTCTTCTGATAATTTGGCAGTAGTACTAGGGGGATTTTAAACCACGTGGGGTGTGTTGCTGGGGGACATATGAGGGAACTACTGTAATGCAGAGAGTCTGAATAAAAAAAACAGCCTTGTGCCAGGAGACTTCACAAGGCTGCACACTCAGGAGAGGCTGTTTTGCCCACCAGTGGATTTAGGGGCACTCGGCAGGAGCCAGAGAGAAACAGATCTTTGGGGAAGTGAACAATCCCACTGAAGACAAAGAAAGTGAGTCTTTCCTTAGCAAAGTCCCAGTTACTCTACCCAGGAATTTCTCCAAGATTATTTAATCATAGTGGCAACAATGAGATACTGTTTTAGTGGGGAGTAGGCGAGGGGAGGAGGAGCCTATTTCCAGGTAATGTCACATTCATAGGTACCAAGAGTTAGGACTTGAACATATTTGGAAGAGGATGCACAATTCAACTCATTGAATATGGCTGGTATGGTAGAGTGATAAAACATTTGAGTTTGAGGTCATGGTCAACGGGTCCATGCACTGGCTCAGCCACTCACCAGCTTGGAAGGCAGCTCTGCTCATTTCTGTATCACCAATGTCACTGACCACCCACAAACTTGACCAAATCTCCTAGCCTAATTGAATCACATTACCCTTACCTGGGATGTGGTGATCCTGTTTACTGCATCATGGGACTGCTGGAGGGTCACATAAGGTAATATATATAATACACATAGCAGTGCTTGGTATATAAGTGAAAGTAACATTTGCTCAGCCATGTCCGACTCTTTGTGACCCCAGGGACTATAAAGTCCATGGGATTCTCCAGGCCAGAATACTGGAGTGGGTAGCCATCCCCTCCTCTAGGGGATCTTTCCAACCCAGGGATTGAGCCCAGGTCTCCCACATTATAGGCAATTCTTTACCAACTGAGCCCCTAGGGGAACCCAAGAATACTGGAGTGGGTAACCTATCCCTTCTCCAGCGGATCTTCCTGACCTAGGATTCAAACCGGGGTCTCCTGCTTTGCAGGCGGATTCTTGACCAGCTGAGCTACCAGAAGTATCCACAAAAGATAGTAGTTCTTTCCACAGAGGGTATATATAAACTGTGACAGGTCACAGTCAGCAAGCTGATGCCCAGGGGAACCCCAATCAAGAGGCAGAGCACATAGATGGGGAATCTGGTTGAGATCATACTTAGGAATTAAAGTAGGCAGGTGCCAACAGGGACACCAGACACAGGTAGCAAGCTGAGGCTTTCCAGGTTTCACTCTCAGGTATGAGGCTAGTGTCTGACCAGCAGCCAAGGGGCCTGGATACTAAGGGCAAAAACATGGAGCTGTAGCTAGTTAAGCATTCTTTCCTTCAGTTTTGGTTGTGGAGATGTGGTAAAGCAAGTGGTGCCAATCAACCCCATGTAAGCTTGGAGGAGAGTAGGACAGCTTCTTTGTAAATAGAAAGCTGCTTGTGGTGATGGAGTCCTGGAAGTGCTATCCTGTCTGGTCCAGAGGTTTATAGAAAAAGGTATGGAAGGTCTTTGGTGAGGCAGATGGAGCTAACAAACCACCCATAAGACCAATGAATATGTCGGAGGAGTCAGAGGTTTGTTTTGTTCAAGGACATGATTATTGACAGCAAAGTCTTCGGACCATCTGTGAGCCTCAGTTTCCCTCCATAAATAATACAGGTTGGAATAGATGCGCTGAAGCTCTCTTGTCCAGCTCTGACAGCCTATGATTTTATGAATCATCCTCAAAGAAAACTTGCACAAGTAGGAAGAGCCTGCCAAGATTGGGCCTTTCATTCTGAGTAATGAGCTGAAACAGCAAAGGCTTGACATCTGTTCGGCTCTTTCAAGGGAAGTTGGACAAAATAATGCCTTTTTCAAAGAAATCGTAACCAACGGTGAAATGTAGTATTTCCTGCCTAAACCAAGTGGAGAACTCCAGCCTTGCTGAAGCCCAAGGGAGAACACACATCAAAACTTCTCATAAAGAAAGTCGGGTTGACCAGCTGTCTTGCTGCTGTAGGCACAGAATGCCCAGACACCCCTGCTTTCTAACACCATTAAAACCAGAGAGCAGAAAGGCTGGTGGGGAGATCCTGAAGATTCTGAAGATTCTGAGACCATCTGGGGAAAGAAAGAGGGCCTGTGGTTGGCTTTCTGGCTAGCCCGGGAATACTCCTAGTTGAGATAAGCATTGGCCACAAACACCTTGATCCTCGAGTTACTAACATTCTCATCCAACCTGCTATCAAAAGCCAAAGGAAGATTTGCCACCGCTGACTTTGAGATTCTTCCCAAGAATCCATTCCAAGCCCCAGAAGCCATTCCCAGAGACCAGTTCCAAATGCATTCTGAGCAGTGATGATGACTTTGGAGTCAGAACAGAACCTCCCAAAGTGATGTGCTTTGAAAGGCCAGGGCTAGGGGAAGCCAAGTTCTAGAATCATGACATGCCAACATTATACGGGATCCTAGAACTTCAGGGCTTAAAGAGATCCTCCAGAATGTCCCACTGAAGTTCCCACTCCACTTGGAATCTTGTCCAGTCTCCAATAGGGACTCCCTTGCCTGGAAGCTGCATGAGAGCAGAGCTGGGTCTCTGGCTCGCCTCTCTACCCCGACTGTTCCATAGTAGGTCTTGACCAAATACACACTAGTCACTGGGCACCTTCCCTGACAGTTCTCTCTCCTTTTGTTGCTTTCCTTTGAACACACCCCGAGATGAGAGTACTCCAGGGAGCCGAGGTAGCAGCAGCTGCCCATTTCTTCTCCCTTGCCTTCAAAGCTAGACAAGTTCCAACACACACGTTTAGGAATTTACCAAAGAAAGATCCCAGTATGAAACAGCCTTTCTAATAGGCTCCCCTTCCTTGATGTTCCCAAGTAGTCCTAAGTTTCATTAAAGCCTTGGGCTCCTAATGTCAATAATCAGCCATGGGGGCTGGTGTTAGAAGGAGAAACATTGGGATGAGCAACACCAGGGTTATGTGTTTGCCAACATCCCCCAGCCTGGGGCACCAACAGAGTCATTTCAGAGCTGGGGTTCTACCCATAGCAATCCTCCTTGCCTTGAAGTCTCATTTCAACTTGATTGCTGGTTTCTATTCTAGGATTGGTGGAGTCAGAGGTGTGTTAACAGCTACCACTTAGAAAAGAATTTGATTAATGTCCATTTTCCCTACTAGACTGTAAGCCCCATAAAGGCAGAAACCACATCTGTTTGGCTCCTCTGTGTATCCCTAGTGCCTAGTGGATCTCACAAAATAATTAATTAACTGTTTAATTAATTAACTAATTAAGCTAGGCAAAGTCAGAGGGTGACTGCCTAGGGACTGTTGTTTGGAAGGGGATTCTCAGAGGCAGCTGCCGCCGCCCTTAGCAAAAGAATCTTTAGTGCTGATCTTTAGGACTCAGTCTCCCTTTCTGTTCTGCCCCATCTGAGGAAGGGAATTGACTATTTTGTTCACATTCTGGTAGATATCCACAGGAGCCCAAGGGAGAGCCTCTAAGAGGGAAACATTATTAATCAACAAACACTGCATAGGCTGAGATGGGGCTTGGTGGTAGAAAAACAGAGCAGTGAATCAGCCACAGTCCCAACTACGCTTAGGAACTTACAGGTAAGAAGGCAGACATGACAAAAAGGACACATGCCTGCACATACTGCCATTTCAACTGCACAGGTTAGGGCCTTACCACAGGACAGGAAGAGCTTCACGGGCGTTTAGAATTGGACGCTATCAGGGAGGACTTCTTGGAAGAGGATGCATGTGCAAAGGAATATTTAAGGCGGTGAAAGTTAGACAGCAGGGAGAGGCATTCTCAACAGGCACAGTGTGTATAAAACACAGAGGTCAAGAAGGGAATGTGGTAAACAAGAAGCAGTTAAGCGGGACCTTGTGCTGGAGGACAGCAGTGGGGCAAGCCTGCAAAGGTGGGAAGGAGAGATTGCAGATTTTTAATCAGAAAAAAGCTCAGACTAGAGATATGAAACTTTAATTACTCCCCTCGTTAGAAGTGTGATGGGGTGAGCTCTATTGGCATGTGAACATCCCTAGCTTTCTCCAACCCCTTCCCTGCCTCCTCTGCTCTGTCCTCTTCCTGCCCCTCTGCTACTAAAGAGGGCTCAAAATTTGTCTGTTTCATTTCTCCTCCTGCCCTTTCCCACCAAATAGAGTTTTATTTTTGCCCAACAGGTTCCGGGGGCTTTGAGGATATATAGAATATCCAAAATGGGGTAAAGCATGCGAGAAGTAGATAGGAAAGGAAAACGGATATAAATAAGGGGTGCTGTGGATTGTGTCCTCTTCCTGACATTTGAAAGTCACAAAGGAAGAACACAAGCTATTTTTAAATGTTTGTAGATTGCTGAACTATATTTGACAAGGCACCGTTTTGAGAATGGACCACATGGGTTATAGCTGTAATAGTGTTCCATTCTCCACATGTTGATACCACTGTCCTCTTCCTCAAGGCCATCAGGGGTTAAGTCTAATTCACCATTATCTCCCAGCACCCTGGGCATTGCCTGGCCCAGAAGAATTAGTAAACAGTTCCAGGGTTCAGGCAACAAACTCCACTTCACTCCCTCATCTCTCCTCCTTTCAAGAAGGGATGTTCTGTCCCCTGCTAGTCTTAGGCTTTGCTCACAGTCTGTCTATGTCTCTCTCACTGCAGAAGGCAGATCTGGCTGTGGCCCCCCTGACCATCACCCACGTCCGTGAGAAGGCCATCGATTTCTCCAAGCCCTTCATGACCCTCGGCGTGAGCATCCTCTATCGCAAGCCCAATGGCACCAACCCTAGTGTCTTCTCCTTCCTCAACCCCCTGTCCCCAGACATCTGGATGTATGTGCTTCTCGCCTACCTGGGTGTCAGCTGTGTCCTCTTTGTCATCGCCAGGTAAGGGCAATGCCCTGGTCAGAGCTCTGGCCCAGGGTTAGGAGCTCAGGGAGCCAGGCAAGTCTCCCCACCCTCTGTGCAGTTGTCACAGAAGACCCAGGTTCAGACCACTGCTTACCTTCTCCTGTCTCTTTCCCTGAGGCTCAGATCCTTTCATATCCCCCAAGGAACATTTCATGGCCCTCTAACTTGAATGCCCCAGTCCTCACCCTGGTCTGTGTCCATGACTTTAAGAGGTATCAGTTGTATCCTAGGTCCTATGAGCAGGCTTGGAGAGGTTCAGTCACTCCCCAAAGCTGGACCACTTGGACCAGGCACCCAGTACCGCAGACCCAGGTGGCCCAGCAGGTAGCTTAAAACTCAGAAAACAGACTGTGTCCATCCACTCCACAACAGCAGGAGGAACAATGCCACATAAACTCACTCGCACGCACACATGCAGGAACTTGGCTTACACACAGCCTTACCTGCCTCTGCCACGTGCTAGCAATACTCTTGCATATTCAGCTGTTCACGTGAAGTAGGCTGGTGGGTCATAGTAGAGGCCACTGGGAAACAGATTTAGCCCAGTGCTTACTGAGCACCTACTGTGTGCCAAGCACCATGCTCTGTCCTTTATAGCCAGTTATCTTACTTGATTCTCGTGGCCTCCGTGAAGGGGAGACAGCCGACACTCAGAAAGGCTCAGTACTCTCCCAGGCCACCCTAGCAATGAGGGACACATCCAGCTCGTTGAGCTCAGGTCACCAAGTGTTTCATCTGCAGCCCACATCTCTGCCACCTGAACACCTGTGTTCTGCTTCTGCCCCAAGTTGGCAGCTCCTGGGCCCCAGCCCTCTGCCCCCTCCCTCCAGGCTCCAGCCCCAGCCCTTGCCCTGCTTCTTTTTTCTCCAAATTCTAACAAGGTGTGATGCGAGACTTCTCCGGAGAAGCAATCTGAGATCCAAGGACTTGGTGTGTCGGCCTTTTTCTCTGCTGAGTCTTCTTTGAAAGCTTTCTCCCCACCCTGCTCCTTTTCGCTCCCTCCTCCCACACAGACACAGACCAAAGGGAAGGATGTGAGAGAGGAAATTGTCCTGCCTCCGAAGCCTTTTGCTGCCGGCAGGCCTGGTGCTGCCTGCCTGCTCGCCCAGCCGGCAGCCCAGCCTGCCACAGAGAGACCTTCATTATGCCTCTTGTCTCTAATGGTCTAACAAGCCTTTGAAAGCCAGGAGCCATTCTCCAGAGCTCTCACCATAATTTTAGCAGCGCCAGCCGGCCTCTTGGCTCCCCACCCCCTCGAAAACAGCTCGAGCTTTCCCAGCATCAGCTTTGCTCATTTGATGTGTATCCCATCCCCCTCCAATTCCTGGCCTTTCATCCCCTGCAGCCGAGCCTGCTTTCCACCCCTTACCTTCTGGCCAGGCAGGTAGGAGCCCCTCCTCCCAAGGTCAGGATGAGAAGACTTTCTGTAAGAGAAGGGATTTCTGGAGCTGCTGGAATGACACAGAATGCCTGGAGAGAGAGGAGAGGGACAAGGGTCTTGATCACAGAGCCATGAATAGCATCACAGGACGATTATCAGTGTACCACTCACACAACACAATTCACACCCATCCTGTCAAATCCTTACAGCAGTCCTGGTAAGGTCAATATAATTATCCCCACTCTACAGAAGCAGAAACTGAGGCTCAGAGGGGGTAAGTCTTTGCCCAAAGCCAGAAAGCCTTTTGTCGCAGAGTTGGGCTTCAAACCAAGACTTGCCAGACTTTTAATCAGGGGTGGCACACACAGGAAGCATGAGGGAGTGAAGCACTCTGGGTGGTAGGCAGCAAGGGGTGGTGGGGACTGAGGCAAACTCCAGCACACACCCGGAGAAAAGGGTCATTACCACTCAGCTCCAACAGACCATGCCAAGCAGGAATGCAGGCCAGTGCTGTGGGGGTTCATGATTTTAGAGAGAGTTTCAGATCTTCATGTGATGCCTCATGGCTTTTATAAGTAGCCACTAATTTGATTTTTTAGAATGCCATTGAGGTCAAGCACAGCCCATCTGTAGTGTGAAAGTGGCCCTCTGTCCCCTCCCTCTGTATGCCCTGTGTCCTTTGGACCTCTGCTTGCTGGCTACCAGAGAGCTAGACACAACTGTGCAAGAGATAGGGTCTGCGAAGGGTGAGTAGGTGTCTAGATTCTTTCTGGGCAGCTCCAGCAAGACACAGGACTGTCCATCGTACAAACTGGCTGGCCTATGCCTGGCTAGCACTGGAGTCTAGGCACTGACCAAGGCCTTTCTCTGTGAGAAGAAAAGGGAGGCAGGGAGGGAGGGA
>NW_011494730.1:257410-261946 GCF_000754665.1 Bison bison bison
GAAGGAGGAAGGGAGGGAAGGAGGGGGGAGGGACGATGCTTGCCATCACGGAGACCAGGCCAGTTGGCACTCACGACAAGGAGATAATCCTAAGTGCTTGACCCGGGAAACAGGACTGAGGGCGAGCCGCCAGTCCAGCCCCCCAGGAGTCACATTCCAGCCAAATCCAGTACAGATGAGAGCCCCAGGGAAGAGGTGATCCCAGCCACAGTTGGTGCTCTGTCTACACCTGTCATCTGGGGCTGGAGTTTAGCCTTCACCCTTCAGGGGAGACAGGGTATCTCCAAGTCAGTCTCTCCCACTGACTTGCAAAACTTGGAGAACCCCTTGTAGCCACAAGCCATAAATCCAAGATCCATCATTCACTTCGGTGGCACCTTCCTTACTGTCCAGCAGCCATTCCACCCCTCTGTCCTCCTGGGGCACTGGAGTGGGAATCTGGGCTCCTCCACCCCCTGACTGCAGGACCATCGCCAGCTGGAGGGCCCAGGCTGCCTCCCCACCTGTGAAGTAGGCATCTGCTGCGCTGTCTGCCTTCAAGGGGTAGTGAGGACCCAGGTCTACAACAAGACTTAATAACCCGGAGACCCATTCTAGACCAGTTATTTTTATCATGGTAAGAAATTCCACCTCCAGGAATGTATCCTGTTGAAAGTCACCACTGAGCCTCACTTTACATGCATGTGCGTGCTTGGTCGCTTCGGTCATGTCTGACTCTGTGTGAGCTACCCATGGACTGTAGCCTATCAGGCTCCTCTGTCCATGAGATTCTCCAGGCAAGAATACTGGAGTGGGTTGCCATGCCCTCCTCCAGGGGATCTGCCCGACCCAAGGATCAAACCCATGTCTCCTGCGGCTCCTGCACTACGGGCGGATTCTTTACTGCTGAACCACTGGGGAAACCCTGGCTCACTTTACAGTCCTCCATGAATCTAGAAAGCCTTCTCAGCAAAGCCCTAGACAAGGCTGCCCTTTGGCCTGGGGACTCATAGAAGTGTGGGCAAGGATGTTTCTTTCAGCAGAGTGTATCACAGTGGGAAAAAGGGCCAGGCTGTGTCAACAAAAGAGGAGTGGTTAAAAATACCCATTAACTGAAAAATTATACAAACGAACTTATTCACAAAACAGAAAGAGATTCACAGGCATAGAAAACAAACTTATGGCTACCAAAGGGGATGGTGGGAAACTGTGGGGAGGGGAGGGTAAAAATTAGGAGTTTTGGATTAATACATACACACTACTGTACAGAAAGTAGAACAACAGGGACCTACTGTATAATAGCAAACGCTATACTATAATACATGCTATACTCAATAGCTTATGATAACCTATAATGGAAAAGAATCTGAAAAAGAATATAAATATAGAACTAAAGCACTGTGCTGTGTGCCTGAAACTGGCACAACTTTGTAAATCAACTATACTTCAGTGTTAAAAATATTTTAAAAAAAATCCTGTTAAGTAGTTATAGAGAATAAAGGGCATTAGGAGTAATGGTTCTAGAAAGAGGGTGGTGGCTTATTAAGTGACAAATCAAGACCTAAGACATTATTATGGTATGATGTGATTTTTTCTATGTAAAAGGATGATTACATGTATCATATCTATCTATCTATATACATATATATTGTGTGTATGTACATTAAAAAAGCAGGGCTTATGAGATCGCATCAGAAATCACCTTTGCTTTGTCCCTCACCCACTTTTCATCCACCTGCCAAGAGAAGGAACTGGTAACCCACTCCAGTACTCTTGCCTGGAGAATCCCATGGACAGAGGAGCCTGGTGGGCTAGAGTCCACGGGGTCGCAAAGAGTCAGGCACGACTGGGTGACTAACTCACACACCTTCCAGTGTGTACAGAGGAGAAGTTCTTTGCCCCAGTGAAAGCTCTGCTGGGACCTGTCACTTTTTGGATCACTTCCAGGGCACAGAAACCCTAGGTCTCTCTCTGTAGCACACACACACTTTCAACTCAGAAGTTAGAAGGCTGAGTCTCCACGTTTCTATCGTCATGCACAGTTCAGACTCCTCCCCTTGCCCCCTTGCGGGTCTGCTTTGGCAGTACCTCCTTAGTCTGCCCACGCCCTGTTCAGTGCCTGGTCCTTCAGCAGCCCCCGCCCTATGGCTTCTCTCTGTTGGAGTCTCATTGCCTTTCTTGGATACGAGTCGTGATGGGTCTCTCTTCTGTATAAGCCCATCTCGTCCAGGAAAACAACCTCAGCCCTGACCGTGCTAGGCCTGCAGGTCAGTCCTGTGCAGCAAGGACTTACTCTCGTAGAAAACATGCATCAGCCCGACCCCTGCCCTCCAGATTTCCCAGCTAGCGTCCACCACATCCTTACAGAGCCATTTCCAGGCTCTCCCAGCCACCCTGTGGAAGCCACTCTCCCTAGACTTCACTGTGGGAATGCAGGGGCCCCTGAGTGCACAGCTCTCCAAAGGCTTTCTCTAAAACCCTTCTCACAACAGCCTCTCATCTCCACTCTCTTCATCCTCTATCTCTTCCTTGTGGATTTTTAGAGCCTCTAGCCAGATCGTGGTCATTCCCTTTGAAAATCCCCATCTTGATTTGAAGCCTTACTTTGGAATTTCCTATTTGCAGGATCTTTCCACTTCGTGAAAACCAAATTCTTTTCATGTGAGCATTTTGTTGATCAATGTTTAATTTACTAAAGCTTTTAGAAGAGAGATGGAAAGTCACAGCTTCACTCTTAAAACGCATCACACTTTACAAAACAAAAGAAAATTCCATCAGACATGTGTCTCCTTCTGGGTCTCTCATGTCAGCATCTGACCCTACACCAGCCACTCTGAACACACCGACATCAGCCACTTCAGCCACGTCAACCACACCAGTCACACCAACCACTCTAGACTGGTGGGGACTTTCTCCAGAGTCTCTCAGTCTCCCCAGAGTGTTCCAGCTTCCTCCAACTTACATTTTCTCAACTGGAATTCACACAATAAACAAAGACCCCCTCCAATTATCAGGTCTTCTCTTCCTTAGAAGGCAATGGGGCCGGGGAGGCTTAAATAACAGTTTTTTTTCTGTCATGCATGTATTTGTATATTCAGAAAGAAAAATCTGAAAAAAAACGATAGAACACATTATTCTTCCCAAGAGGTGGGATCATGGAGTACTTTCACTTTCTCAGTGTGTTTTATACCGTCTGAATATTTTATCAAGAGTGTATTTTACTATTTTTCCATTTCAAGGTTTTCAAAGTACACAAGTAATTTAAAAGCCTATTTTCATTTTTCAAAGTTCATGCAATACACACAAAGCAACAGGCTTCCATGAAATTTCTTCTGCGTTTCCCCTCCCCAGAGGTCAATAGTGGTTTTTTTTTAGATCTGGATCCTTCCAGACTGTATATGCATTTGTATTCAAATGCACATAAATAGGTACGAAACTATGTCTTCAGGAATCTATTTATGTAAATGTGATCATATTGTTCTTATTTTTATCACTTAAAAAAAAACAAACAATATGTGTTGAAGATCCTTCCCTGTTGGTGCATCTCTTCTAACGGCTGCGTGCAGTTTCAGAGTGTGATGGTGGCGTAGTCTATTTAATCATTCCTCTATTGAAGGACATTTAGCTTGTTTCCAGTTTTTTGCTATTACAAACAATGCTTTGATAAACACCCCCATGCACTTCTCTTTATGCTCCTGGAAGAGTGTTTTTTCTACGATGGATAATGAGTCGCAGAATTGCTAGGTTGAAGGGCATGTGCACTTTTAATTTTAAGAGATACTGCTGAATTACTTTTATCACCAGAAAAGGGCACTAACAATAAAAAACGAGAAGCAAAATGACTCTGGTTTCCCATTCCCTGACTCCCTAGCAGAACAATGAGGGAATTGATGCTAAAGTGGTCGGCACATCATTGTTTGCTAAACCGCCAGCTTGTAAGGCGTGAACACCCCTTCCTCCCATCTCCCCGAAGAATTGCCTCATTGCTCCCCTCTTCCTGCTGCAGGTTCAGCCCTTACGAGTGGTATGACGCTCACCCCTGCAACCCAGGCTCCGAGGTGGTGGAAAATAACTTCACTCTGCTGAACAGCTTCTGGTTCGGAATGGGGTCCCTGATGCAACAAGGTATGTGTGCCCTTAGAAGGGTGCAGACACCTTTACCAGGTCCCCGAGCTCCACCTCTGCTGGAGCTAGCTGGACTGGCTCACCGTCTGAGGCTGAAGCATATGCCAACACCTGCAGTGGGCAGGGCTCATCCCCAGCCTCTCCTGCCCCAGCTGGGACGGATATACAGCATCCTGCCTCCTGCAGTCAACCCCCTGATTCTCACCGCCACAGAATCTGCCTGAGCAAAGTTGGACTAAGGATGGAGGGAGACTGGAGGCAGGGAGCCTGGGTGGAAGGCCACTGCAGAAATGAGATGGTGAGACCTGAGCCAGGGTAGTGGCTGCGGGAGTGGAGGCCAGAGATGGACTTTAAGAACTTCAGGATGTAGCAGGGACTGGACTTGGTGACTGCCTAGCTCTGGGGAGCCCAGTAGAAGGAAGGGGGCAGGAG
>NW_011494730.1:262046-296584 GCF_000754665.1 Bison bison bison
CCCCCCGCTGGTAGCCTAGCTTCTGGAAAGATTTGCAGCTGCTCAAATATCTCAGAAAGCAGAGCACCTGCAAGGAGCAGAGGCTGGAGGACAAGCAGAGCGGGAGGGGACCCCAGCCAGGAAAGACCCCCAGAAGAACCCTACCCCCACAGTCCCTGATGACCAGAAGCCAAATGCGGATTGCCTCTGTCTACGGAGCCACTGTCAGAGCCTCTTATCTCAGGGAATGAGGAGGGAGGCAAGGACCAAAGTCTCTGCCTGGGTTAGGGCCCCACAAAGGGACAAAAAGGGGGCCAAGGAGGGAAGGAGATCCAAGGGGCAAAGAATGTCCCTCTCCCTCTCTCATATGTGTATCCTCAAGGCCTGGCACAAACCCTGGTCCTCAGTGATATCTACCAGCAAGTGCCGCAGGCGTGCATGACTGATGTTATCTCAGCGTGTCCTGAGTGCCCACGACCTGCCAGGCCCTGTGAATGAAGGACCCTGGACCCGAGCAAACTCTCAGCCGTGACAGAGGCCAGGGGTGGGGTCCAACAGAGCCTGACCGAGCTCACCAAGCAAACAACTAAAATAAGTCATTCTCCCTTTGGGGGCACCTCCAGCCCCTCGTTTGGGGGAGGGCCAGGTGGATGAGGCTGGGGTGGGGGTGGGGGAGTGGTCTCCAGCAGCTGGGAAGTGCCAGGCAGCTTGAGGGGGAAGCGCCTCATTCTGCCCCCACGACTAATGAGCGTCCTGAAGCCTCACCTTGCTGTTCTGTCCATCATCTCTGCTCAGTGACAGTTAGGAAAGAACCTGAAGGCCCCGCCACACAGTAATAGCTTCTCTTCCACCTCCTGCTGCTATTCAAAGCATTGGCCCCTGATGTATTCCCCGTGAGGTTTTGATTAGGAGGGAGAAAAATGGGTATGTATTTGAAAAACTCTCCCTTGAGTGATTTCTTTGAGAAAAAAAAATCATCCACATCAAAACAGACGCTTTTCAGATGCAGGTCCAAATATTCTGGAAAGTTCAGGAGTCACTTGCTATTTAAATCTCTTGAAAGCCGCCTAGTTAATTACTTCAGTTAGAAGGTTTCAGCTAAACTGTGCTCCGCACCCAAGGTCGGGAAGGAAGAGTGATCGGCACTCTTTCTATTTCAGCAAAGAGCTTCGAAAAATGTTGATTTTTCTCCGCCTGCAAAGCATCGTACAGCAATCTTATATTTGTATACCACTCGCATTTCCAACACACTTTCCTCCTCGAATTATGTCATTGCAGCAGCACCGTGGTATTTTTGTGAGGCTGGGACAGAGGAAGGACGATGCTTTGCTGAGTTCCAAAGAGAGAAAATGACGGGCACAAGACCACACAGAGAGCTGAGAGCAGGATTTACTCAAGAACCCAGGGGTTCTTGAACTTGGGACACATGCAGGTGCTCAGAGCCTGGGACCACACGTGTGGTTCACAGACACGCATCAGAGGGTCTGACACACCTGTGAAATAAACATTCTGCTTGTGTGTGTTTTTGTCAAGCCGTGGTTCTTGAATGTTAGCCCAGATCAGAATCACCTAGAGGGCTTACTGAACCCAGATTGCTGGGCCTCATCCCTAAAGTTACTGATTCAGTAGGTCCTGGGTGGGACCTGAGAGTGTGCCTTTCTAACAAGTTCCCAGGTGATGCTGTCAGTCCAGGAACTACACTTTGAGAACCACTGGTCTAAGGAAGAGGTCTCAGCTGTTACTAGATTATCAGTGGAGTCTGTGACCCAGAGGACCCAGCAGCCCTGGTTTGGGCATTTTCAGGGACTATTTGTCTCCTCCTTCCTCCCAGGGTCTGAACTGATGCCCAAAGCCCTGTCCACACGCATCATTGGTGGCATCTGGTGGTTCTTCACGCTGATCATCATCTCCTCCTACACGGCCAACCTGGCTGCCTTTCTGACCGTGGAGCGCATGGAATCACCCATAGACTCTGCGGATGACCTGGCCAAGCAAACCAAAATCGAGTATGGGGCAGTCAAAGACGGGGCCACCATGACCTTCTTCAAGGTGAGACCCTCTCCCTCCCTTCACTGTCCTTCCTTAATCACACGGAGCCAGAAATCCCAAGGGCTCAGCCCCTCCCTATTTAGGAACAATTGACTTTGGGGAGCTGTAGTGATTTGACCAACTGGATGGTCCCAGCACAGATCCTAGAAGTTTCCATACCTGAGACAAGCAGCATGAATATGCTGTGTTTCCCTAAATCATCAGAGGAGAACATCAAAGGAAGCTGGAGAAGGGGGAAGGAGAAGCATGGCCCAAAAAATACACAAACAGGCCCTGGAGCCAGTAGGCTCCCTGCCCTTGGCTTTGCATCTCAGGGGCTTTCATCTCCAGGAGGCTGACCTAAGCTTGGGGTGAGCTGGGAAACACCGAGGGGACAGCAGGGGTGCATCCTCCAAGGAAGGCTTAAAACTTGAGCAAGCGTTTACGAATGTTTACCAGCATGTTACACTCGTGGAATGCTGGTGTCCAGGTAAAGCCTCTGTCACCTGCTCAGGTGCCTGCTTTCATGGGGATCTGGCCATGACTTCGTTGCGTCTCCTGTTTTGTAAAGCACTGGCTCACTTCCTTACATTTTTTAACCTTCTACGAGAGTAGCTGAGGGTTTAGGAAACTGGCTGACCCTGACTACCAGTAGCTATAAATGTTCCCCAGTAAATTAAAGTAATAATAACTATAGTTGGCACCACTAAGAGCTCACAGTGGGCCAGGCACTGCGCTGGGCTTCATTTAATCTTCGTGACAAATCCCGTGAAGTAGGTATTGCAGTTATTTCACACGTTTGGAAACTAAGGATCAGAGCCATTAAGGGAGTTGTCCCAAGGACTCACAGCTGAAGCAGCCTGGGTCTGGCCCAGGTCTGCCTTCCTCCAGAGCCCATGTTCTAAGCCGTGGTTCTCAGACTCAGTGTGTGTCCAGATCACCTGGAAGGCTCGGGGAACCCCAGGTTGCTGGGTCCCAGCCTCTGCAGTTACTGATTCAGCAGATCCTGGGGCAGGGCCTGGAAATGTCCATTTCTAATGAGTTTCCAGATGATGCTGATGCTGCTGGTCTGGGGACCACACTTTGAGAATCACTACTCTAATGATTTCTCAGAAATGGTCAGGATTGGGACCTCTGTGGCTCTGAGTCCATTCATTCATGTATTTATTTAGTAGTCAATTGCACTCAGTCAGTCTGAAAGCCTAGGGTGTTTTCCCTTCCACTGGGTCCTGGTTCCCCATCCCCTAGCCCTTGCCTCCTTCCAGGCTGAACCTCTGAGTGATGGATTGAGCCTCCAGTGAGGCCTGAGTGAGAAGAGAAGGAAAGGGTTGGGTGGAAAGCCTTCTACCTCCTGGGCATGGCCACTCTCCTCCCCCTCCCCTGCACTCCATTCCCCTCCTCTACATGCTACCCTGACCTCACCTGTTATGGGCTCTCCCTGGTGGCTGAGGTGGTAAAGAATCTGCCTGCAATGCAGGAGAGCCTGGTTCAATCCCTGGGTCAGGAAGATCCCCTTGAGAAGGGAATGACAACCCACTCCAGTATTCTTGCCTGGTGAATTCCATGGACAGAGGAGCCTGGCAGGGTACGGTCCACAGGGCTCCCTTCTCAAAAGTAGAAGCAGTTCCGTGCTTAGTGAGGAGGAACAAGAGGAAACAGACTCCCCTCTGGAATGCTGCTACTGGCAAACGCAGTCTTCCTGTGAGGTCACCCCCAGGTATTTATTTATAGTGAAGGGGAGATAAAGCATTGTCATAAGCACACTGGGGGCTCTCTGGAACCCTGTGTATGTATTCATGAGGGTGAGCAAGCATGTGAGTATGTGACTGCATGCACGGTGCATGTAGCAGTATATAATGTGTCTATGTATATGCACATGTGTACCTACGTACGAG
The DNA here is from genome assembly GCF_000754665.1 of Bison bison bison. Lineage (NCBI taxonomy): Eukaryota > Metazoa > Chordata > Mammalia > Artiodactyla > Bovidae > Bison > Bison bison. Next base: position 265,949 of record NW_011494730.1, read on the forward strand.
TCAGCCTGTCTGGGTGCTCGTGTGTCTTTCTGCTTGACCACAAGTGTCTGCATATATGCACTGGTGGGCACATGTGTGCCTGTGTCCCTGTGATCTGGGCATGTGGACACGTGACTATGTGTGAAATATGAGCTCGAGGGTCTACATGTATATATATGTGGAGTGTGCACACATGTCTGTCTGCTTAAATGTCCCCAAAGGTGTGCTTACATAAGTGTGAGTGGGAGGATGGCCCATGTATGTGTGTGTGTGTGTGCGCGCATGCATGCACACGCCTGCTCCTGCCAATCCCCAGGCTGCGGCCCAGCCCTTTGACTATGCCAGAGCATCCCTCATGCATTACACATGAGCCCGTCTCTAAGCAGGGCTCCCGATCAAAGAGAAGCAGCATAAATAAGCCCAGTGCAGGCTCATTGGCGCTGATTGGATGCCCTTGCCTCCCTCCATGCTAAGATGCTCAGATTGGCTTCCAAGAGCCCGGTCCCTGCTCCCCACCGAGCTACTGTCCTCGGCATCAAGCAGCACCTCCCGCAGCCCGCACCGCCCTCACCCACCTTCCCTGCAAATGGTGCAACGAGGAGGGCCGGGGAGGGATGCAGATGCTACCACCCAGCTGGGATGCTGGGGCGGAAGGGCCCAGGCTCACTGGGGCCTTGGGCCAGGAAGAGCAACTGCACAGCCCCTGAAGAACCAGCTCCCCTTCCTCACTCTCCTGATCGCCAGTGAATTCCGCTTGCTGTCTGGCCACCTTGTATCCTGCTTTAATTCAAATGAAGTGCTTCTTGCCCAGCCTCCCTACCAATGGCACCAGCCATGGGACTGTTATGTAGGCAGAGAGGAACCTGAGTGTGGCTACATTAACCACACCTTGGATGATAAGCTAGAAGCAAAGATCCTCCCAGAAGGTCCCTGGACAAACTTACTTCCTCCCTGCCCCGCCCCACCCTGCCTTGCTTAGTCCAAGCCCTCCGCCTCCCCCACACCTGTACCAGGCCTGGGGGTAGCCTCCTTATGGTAGCTTTCAAATTAGAGCTGGAAGGAAACCTGAGCTAAACCTAGAGAATCAGAGGCCCAGAGGGGCTGGGTGAATTGATCAAGGCTCAAAGGAGCTGATGTATGGTCGGTTACTCTGTCTGCACACACACTGCCCTCTCCCACAGCCCCTCTAGGGTCTTCTCCTGGAGGGGTGGGCCTCTCCCCTGCCCATGAGTGTGTACTGCAAGGTTGGCACTAGGGTTGAACAGGAATTGGCTCCAGAGGTTGCCGTTAGATGTCCTGGAGACACTGGCAAAGTCCACAATTACAGTAACATTTATTGAGCACTTACTGTGTGCTAGGCAACGTTCTGAGCACTTTACCTGTATTCACACCTATCATCCTCATGACATCCCTGGAAGGCAGACACTATTACCACCCCCACATCGAACATACAGTGAAAGGAAGGCTCCGAAAGTAACCTGAGTTCATACTTCTTGCCTCATATCTAACAGCCGGTGAAACGCAGCGTTGGGGTTTGAGCCCAAGTAGTCTGGCTCAGAGGCCTGTGCTCTTTGTCCCTGTGTCCATAGCATTTCTCCAAGGAGCCAGCTACCATCCAGGAATTCCTTGGGGGAAGAGTGAAGCCGTATCTTCCATAGCCTAGAACAGTCCTGGTACATTGTAGTTGCTTAAATACTGCACGTTGAGCGGATGCCGTTGCTGGATTAAAGGGTGGAATGAAAAGACGGCAGGAAGCAAGTAAAGCAAACACAGGAGACCGTGTTGAGGCTAAGAGCCCAGCAGGGAGCATCCCTGAAGGTTCCAGAGCCCAGGGCAGATGAACTTTGGTTCTGCGTTTAGCCTGTTTCCAGGTTAAGCTGCAAACCGTCTTAAAAAGCACCCCCTGATGGAGAGGAGCACTCGAGGCAGAGAATGCATCCCCATCCAAAGATGGCAACTGCAGGAAGTGGGGCGCCAGTCTCTCGGGGCGGGGCTCCAGATCCCTTGCCCCCTACTCTGTAGCCTGGGAGACGCGTGGCTGGAGGCAGCCCGTCATTCCAAAGGAAATTTCATTTGAAGAGTTGACAGGGAGCAGCAAGCATCACAAACAGCGTCTCCTGTGTTGTGCTCCCTCCGTCTTGGAAGATAAAAATTAATTAGGAGATAAAAAAGGAGGCCTTTGAAAGTGCTGTTTGGCTGTAAAAATATGTAGGCAAAAATGTAAAGGAGTATGTGGGGAAAGCGTGTTCTCAGCAGGGAGGGCTGGGGAGCTTTGAAGAGAGAGGGTGTTGGAAGGCAGCTTCTCCAAGGATTTAGCCCTCTTTGGTCTTGCGGTAGGAGAGACATCACACGTGGGAGAGACTGTGTGTGAGCCACAGCTGCTTAGGAAAGCGACAGAGCTGGGGACCAAGACTTCCAGGCTCCCAGGGTCCCTGGCACCATCAGGCCCCACTGAGGGTATAGTGTCGCCCCATCCTAGCAACTGAGTCTGGAAGGTGCCTGGAGAGGCCGTCCAGTCCAACTCCCACCTTCCAGTTGCTCAACAGACTCTGCCCTGGGCTGGAAGTCTCAGGAGGGTGCTCCCGAGCTCCACCTCTAATTCCTCCTGAGCTGACTGCTGGCCTCTCTGATGGCACTTAGCAGAAGCAGAATAGGACAGAAATGCAGTGACCAGGCAGAATTGGGTGTGGTGCAGCCTGGCACAGTCAAGTCACATCAGTCTTAGAGTCAGACAGATCAGGACTTGAGTCTTGGCTGTTGTCTCTGCTGGGTGACCATGGGGAAGTCACTTTATTCCTTTGAGCTTCAGTCTGCTCACCTGGATGATGGATTCTGAGTCCCACTGTGCCGCAAGGAGATTCAATGAACTACCGTGTATACAGTGGTTAGACCAGGGCCAGGCACACAGAGGCAAAGGCTTTCTTCCCTGATGTCCCTCCGTATGGCTGACCCAGAAGATGGACAAACTGGCTGGCTCCTTTTCTCCTTTTTCCCTGTAGTCCCCTCCTGAGGCAAACAGGAGCCCCCTGGAGAAACCACAGCCAGTAGACACCTGGAGAACCTCTCATCTTCCAGGTCCCTCCAGATTAGGTCCAGGGGGCATTGTGGAGGAGATTGGTGCCTCTGTCACAGGTTGGCTGTGTACCTCTGTGCAGAGCCGAGCACTTCAGGGGAGCCCAGAAGCCCTCAGAATAGAAGAGACACCGAGCAGGTGGCCCGAGGGGCAGCAACAGGTGCAGGGTCGGCCCGAAGATGATGGGATGTTATTGAGAATGACTCAGTTACTGGTGAGCTCTCTGTGCCTCGGTTTTCTCACTTATGAAATGGGTATAACAATGATACTCCCCCCCACTCCACAGAGGTGATTTTTGAGAAGATTAAAGGGGATAATTTATATAAGCAACTTCAAACCATACCTGACACAGGATATACATGCAATGAATGTCAGCTCATTTCGTGGTTTATTTTCGGTGATACACAGCCCTGTTGAGCCCACAGATATGATTTTAGGGGCCAGATATTTCTTATATATATTATTTAGTGATCAGCATTTTAAAATAGGGAGATTTCTGCATTAAAAAGTCACATATCCAGCTTCTTGAAAACATGAAAGATGGAGTATCACTGAACCAGCGCTCATGCAGAGAGACAGATTGTTGGAAGCCAGGAGGGCGCTCACCCTCTCAGCTTACCAGAACTCCATTCAGCCGTCTTGACGTATTTACAGTATCCCTGCCTGGACCCTGTCAGCCCTGGAGTTTTCTACCACTGAGTCTTATGTCATTTCATTTCTATAGGAACTCTGCACTCTAGAAATTATTATCCCCAATTTCTGGATGAGAAAACCGAGCCTTAAAGAGAATTAAGGAGGCTTAAAAAGATAGAATGATGCCAGCCATTTATCAAGCACATCCTAGGAACTTAGCTCTATGCTAAGTGTATCCCTATTTTACCCATGTGGAAAGGGAGGCTCAGAGATGTAACATCACTTGCCTGTGGTCACAGAAGGAGTTGGCATTTGAACCCAGGTAAGTGCAGTGGGGCCAACCTCTCCCATTACCTCCATCCCCCGCCTGTAGCCCTCACCTCCTCACTCTGCCTACAGGGGCCAGTCTGCAACCCTTACCTCCTGACTCTCCCCTGCACGGGCCAGCCTCAGGGCCTCATGCCGTCTGTAGAAGCAGCTGCTAGGCCAAAGGATCAGCAAGTCTGTGCTGGGAAGGTGGGCAGAGGTGGGGGCCTCAAGGAGCCCCCTGATCCCCATGAAAATAACCCAAGAGACATGATTAACTGCTTGAGTATGTGGATCCAATAAGGCCAAAGACTCCACATCCAGGGATAAGGAAGCCAATTAATCTGGGAAAAGGTCTCCTCTCCAGTATGGAAAATACCCGAGGTCTCGCATGGAATCACATTGCCACTGCCTCCCCGCATACATTCCCTGAGATTCAGCTCCCTTTGGAATTGATTTATGTTTATATATATATATACCTATATACATTTTCTTGTACAGAAATGTTAAATTCTCAAGATTAAATATCTTCAGTTGGGGAAAATCAATTTACTTCTTTGAGAAGGCTAGAATTGAAAGTCATGAGCCTGAAACTTACTTTCTTGCCAATTTCACTGATAAAAAAAGCCTCTCCGTCCTGGCGTGTCGCCCTGTATCAGCTGCTCCAAACGATTCCATTAATTGATTGGGTGACTGGCCCTGAAACAGCGCTTCTTATGGTTCCCACTGGAGCTGGGGGACAGGCAGGATTGAATTGGAGCCATAGTGATGTGGGACCTCCCCTGGGGTGGTCACTACTTGGGCCAGTGATGGAACTCGGACCGCTGGTGACCCGGCCCAGGAAGGTGGGAGAGGGGCTGAGATTCCAGGAAGGGCCCTGGCTGTAACCCTCCCTGCCTCAGAGGTACCAGAAGGAAGTTTCTCAGGGATGTACTCGGAATCATGGAATATCACTTAAGGACGGGACAGAATCTAAGGGGAATTAGAAACCATGAGTGGGTTTTGTGGAAAATGGCGATCCCAAGATATGAGACAACACAGGGGCTGGCCTTTCTGGGGAGGCAGGTTTCGGGCTCATCTGCCTGCAGGTGATGGAGATAGTGAATTTGCTGACACTGGAGCCAGGAGAGCAGGAACTATGGAAATCAGTATCACAGCCAGCTTCCCGCTTTATTGTTACTTTTCACCTGAACTGGCCCAAGTTCTCCGGTGTCCTTTCCCATCGTCCTCATCCTGGTCCTTTACCTGCTGCAGGCGTCTCTCCTCAAAGCCCATCAGCCCCAATACCAGTCCCTCCCCACTCCAGCCTCCAATGGGAATTTCTGTCTACATTTATGATGGGGTGTTCCTGGGAAGAGCATATGTTTTGATGTCTGGCAGGCCTGTGTATAGGAGGAACTAGGTGTTGGGGTGTTAAGGAAAAGGACTCAGGGAAGGGTTTCCAGAAACAGGAGAAGTTCATCCCTTCTGACACAGAGGGAATGGGATAAGGCTCCCTGAATGGTTCATTGTCAAGTTACTGATGGCTAGTTGTGGGGAGAATGAGTAGGTAAGCTGGGTGAGGAGTAGAGATGGCGGGATGGTTGGTGATGGGTAGGTGGACAAGAGAATGGGTGGGTATTGGATGGATGGATAAATAGGTAAAAGACTGGGTGGATAGTTGCATAGTTAGTAGAATGAATTGGTGTGTAGATAGTGTGAGAGGATAGGTGAGAATACAAACATGACAAAAAGAGAATAGATGGGCGGTGGATGGGTGGGTGGATGGATATGTAGATGGAAGGATAGATAGTTGGATGGATGGACACATTGGGAGATAGAAGGGGAGCCCTGATGGCCTCAGCCACTCCTAATTCCCACCTCTAGGAGAAGAAGGAGAATTTGGAAAGCAGGAGGGACTGGGATGGAAAAGGAGTTGAGGTGCTAAAATCACTGATGAGAGAATAGTATTTAGTTTTTATATATCTCAGGCTTCCCTGGTAGCTCAGGTGGTAAAGAATCTGCCTGCAACATGGGAGACCTGGGTTCAATCCCTGGGTTGGGAAGATCCCCTGGAAGAGGGCATAGAAACCCACTCTAGTATTTTTGCCTGGAGAATCCCATGGACAGAAGAGCCCAATGGGCTACAGTCTATGGGATTGGAAAAGAGCTGGACACGACTTAGCAACTAAACAACAACAACAAACCAAGAAAGCAGAGTGCCTGAGGCCGTGTGTCCCTGGGAAGCAGGAATGACTGGACTTGGATAATCTTATTAGAGGAATAGTTGCAACTGATTATCTGAGAAAGTGACTATATTGGGAATAAAAGCAGCTTGTGTCAGCATGTGTGTAAGAGAGTATATCAGTTACCTGCTGCTACATAACAAATTACCCCAAACTTAGTGTCTTAAAACAACAATATTATGATCTCTCAGTCTGTGGGTCAGGAATCAGCACAGCATAGCTGGGTCGTCTGCAAAGGGCCTCTCACAGGCCAGGATTCTTGTGGTGGCTAACGCTGCACCTCCAGGTCCAGCTTTCAAACTCACTCAAGTAATAGTTGGCAGCCTTCAGTTCCCCCTAGGCTGTTGGACTGAGGGCTTCCGTCTCCCCACTGACTGTTGGCTAGAGGCTGCCCTCTGATCCTTGTCATGTGGACCTCTCCACGGGGCAGCTCACAGCATAGCAGTGAGCTTCCATCAGAGCAGCAAGCCAGAGAGAGTACAAGCAAGGCAGAAGTCAGCCTCTCCTGTAACTTAATCTCAGATGTGAGATTTCCCATCACTCGTGGAAAAAGTGAAAGTGAAAGTCGCTCAGTCGTGTCTAACTCTTTGCGACCCCATGGACTGTAAAGTCCATGGAATTCTCCAGGCCAGAAAACTGCATTGGGTAACCTTTCCCTTCTCCAGGGAATCTTCCCAACCCAGGGATGGAAACCCGGTCTCCCGCATTGCGGGCAGATTCTTTACCAGCTGAGCCACAAGGGATGCCCAAGAATAGGGGAGGGGTAGCCTATCCCTTCTCTAGCAAACCTTCCTGACCCAGGAATCAAACCCAGGTCTCCTGCAGTACAGGCAGATTCTTTACCAGCTGAGCTATCAGGGAAGCCCATCACTCCTGGGGGGCAGGGGTTAAAAGCAAGTCACTGGGCCCAGCCCACACTGCAGGGGAAGGGATCTCACCAGGGTGTGAATCCCAGGGACAGCGATCATTGGAGCCAGTTTGAAGCTTCAGACTATGAGAATCTGGGCAGGAAAAGGGACAGAGTTAGAGCAGACCCGAGGGAAAAGCTGGAGGGGGCAGAGTCTGGGTAGCAGAAGTTATCTAGAAAATAAGAGATGTCTGGAGAGTCCAAAGAGCTGAAAATCAGGAATGTTCCTAAGGGCAAGAGCAGTTAAGTGTGGGGTTGGGGTGGGGAGCATCTGGGGCTACAGGAGGATGAAAAAGTTGAGGAGCAGGAATAGCTGATCATGGGACAGGCTGAGGATAGGCAGGAGTGGGATCAGCCAGCTTGCTGCTCCAGTGGAACCCACTGAGGGGCTCCAGGCATCTGAGCCCTCCCAGACCTTCGGCTTCAGGGCAGATAAACTTGCAGGAGGAGAGTGTCTGTGAAGGTGCCCTCAGACCCTATGCCCAAAGGAGGCATCACTGGCACTCAAGAGATTCTGGGCTCAGGTGGAATCTCGAGTGAGGCGCTGCCTGCTGCTCTGGGGCTCCCTCCTCCCCAGGCACTTTTAGAGAGACAGCCCTTAAAACTAGGAGGCACCTGGAGAGTCGAAGGTCCACTGTCCTCCCAGCCCCCTCCCCCACCACTCCTGACAGTCACAGCTTCTCCCTTCTCCCCAGCCCCACACCAGCCTCTTGGAGCACACTCATGCCATCACGCACCCCGGAAATGGGCCAGGTGCCAGTCAGACAGGCCGATATCACAGACAGGCACAGCCAGACTCAGAAAAAGCCGGGGACAGTGGGGACTGCAGAGCCACCTGCTCCCCTGGGATGCATGGAGGGCTGATCCCTGCTGGGAGCAGGCAGCCGGCAGACACTAAGATCCCAAGAAATCTCGTGAAGGCATGCACCTTGTTCTGCCCAGTCCTTTCCGGCAGCAAGAGACACTGAACCTCTCCTGGCCCCAGGCCCTCCCTGAGTTCCCCCAGCTGGGGATCAAGCACAACAGTCCACACACCAGCCTGTTGTCAAGGATGCTGGTTCCACCAAGGCAGCAGCATCCAGCCCGGGACACCCTGGAACCAGAGGGTGAGGGGGCGTCCAGACTACCTGCTCTGACTACCCCTACTCTCCTGCCCTCTCAGCAATTCTTACCCTGCTTCTTTTTCACTATATTGATGGAGAACAAACAGGAACCCTTGCCTGAGACAAACGTTCCCCAGGAACATGGTGCATAAGAGGGACTGCTTGAAGTGGGAGTAGGGGGCCCAGAATCCACCGAGCTTTGCCCTCCTCAGCATCCACCCACCTTCCCGGCCACCCTCACAGCGGTTTCTAAGAGGCAGGGAAGCTCAGTGGTTAGGAGCATGGACTCTGGAGTCAGATAGCCCGGTTTTGCCAGTTTGTGTCTGAGTAAATCAGGCAAATTGAGGCACAGCTAAACTCCATTCTTTTATCTGTAAACTGGAGCTAGTGATAGTACTGGGTTGGCCGAAAAGTTCATTTGGGTTTTTCCATAAGATGCCATGGAAAAACCAAAACAAAATTTTGGCCAACCCATACCTGTCCCCTCTGACTATGGGGAAGAATCAGTGAGTTCATGCAGGTAAAGCACTTGGAACATGACCTACATGTGTTTAATTGTTTAATAAATCTTAGAGAAATAAACAAATTTTTAAAGAAAAGCCTGAAGACCTCTTGTGCCACAGCAAAGAGTCAAGGGTTTCCATGTGGGTGGACCTGAGTCTGACTCTCAGCTTTACGATCAGATGCCACGTGTTTGAGGACATACCCTCCCAGGGCCTCAGTTTCCACATCTGAGCAGTGGGTGGAACTCACTCACTCTAAGGACTGTGCACAGGATTCAGTGACCCAGGCCCTGCTGAGAGTGAGCAGTGCTTGGCCCCTGTGTGGTCAGTAACTGTGTGTGCATCACCCCCACTGCTTCCCCGTGGCCCAGAAATCCAAGATCTCCACCTTCGAGAAGATGTGGGCCTTCATGAGCAGCAAACCTTCGGCGCTGGTGAAGAACAACGAGGAGGGCATCCAGCGGACGCTGACGGCCGACTACGCACTGCTCATGGAATCGACCACCATCGAGTACGTCACTCAGAGGAACTGCAACCTCACCCAGATCGGGGGCCTCATCGACTCCAAGGGCTATGGCATCGGCACGCCCATGGGTGAGCACAGGGGCTGCAGACAGGAGGGCGGCGGGGGACAGAGGTGGGCAAGACCCCCAGGTTCACTCTTGCACACACGTGGCCTCCCACTCCCTCTCTCAGATCACCCCCTGAGCCTTGAAAGGGCTCAGCCCAGAAACAAAACGGCAGAGTCATAAGCCTCATGTGGTCAGCGCAGGCCTGAGCAGAGGAGACCCGGGAGCAGACAGAGATGGGGGTCAGTTAAGGTCTTGCCTCCTCTCTCTGACTTCATCCCTGCTGAGGCAGCTCAGATACACTGGGCCTTCCAGAGGCCTGCGGGGACAGGGATTCATAGGCAAGACTCTCCACCCTGGATCCGTGGAGACACCATTGATGAATTAAAAGAGGGGCCTCCTGGCACTGGGGGTCCCCTTCGGAAGAGTGTGCTGAGAGAGCTAGTGACGGTGGCTAGCCCCTGCCAGGGTGTTGGCAGGGGCGCACAGACGGGCTGAAGGCCACTGATGGCCAGGGCCCCCTCTCCCCCACCCAGGCTCCCCGTACCGGGACAAGATCACCATTGCCATCCTGCAGCTCCAGGAGGAGGACAAGCTGCACATCATGAAGGAGAAGTGGTGGCGGGGCAGCGGGTGTCCCGAGGAGGAAAACAAAGAGGCCAGCGCCCTGGGCATCCAGAAGATCGGGGGCATCTTCATCGTCCTCGCCGCCGGGCTGGTCCTGTCTGTGCTGGTGGCTGTGGGCGAGTTTGTGTACAAGCTCCGCAAGACCGCAGAGCGAGAGCAGGTAAACCTCCAAGAGCTGGAGCGGGCCCGGGGAAGGTACGGAACAGATCAGGGGCCACACTGGCTTCACACTCCTTAGGTGCCAGGGGCAAGGTGGTGTCCGATCCCACCCCTCCCCCCATAGCCCACTCTGCGTCCCATTCTCCAGGAAGCCCTACCAGCCCCATTCTGCACGCTTTCCCATCATGCTGGCTCCATGCTAGGCCATGCCCATCATCCCCAGCTGGACCACACACTAGCCTGGTCGGGTCTTCCTGCCTCCTCTCTTTCTCTCCACCAGCTGCTTTCCATACAGCAGCCGGTGCCCTGTTTAAAACTTAATTCGAACTATGTCGTTCCCCTGCATAAACCCCTCTAGGGTAATTGTGGATGCTTCGTGATGCTTACATAGGGGTTCATTATACTGTTCTCTTCATTTCTGCATATTTTTGGAAATTTCCATAATCAAAAGTTTAACAGAGAAAAAGAGTTAAGAGGGTTAACCCAAGCTTGCTAGGTTCACCCCCTCTGATTAATTCACGTGTGGTTGGGCAGTGGTTCTGGGTCCCAGTAGCAAATTGGAATCACAGGGAGAAAGTGTTTTAAGTGCTAATACCCTGGCCTCACTCCCAGAGACTATGTTTTAATTAGTCTGTGGTGGCCCCTGGGAATGGCTTCTTAAGAAAGTGTACGGAATGATTTGAATGTGTACCTTGAGTGGAGGGCCAGTGGTCTGTGGGGAAGCTCTTCTCACAGGGAAGTTGAAAAGGAGACAGGACAAGTGTGGAAGAAGATTGCAGTTAAGTCTTCTGTATAAGATGCACTTACACATCCACCCAAAATTCAGTGGAGTCGTTTCTAATCAGTAAGCCAGAGTGAGCAAAGAGGAAGGGCAAAGATGATTCTTGGTGTTCAAGTTCTCACAGGTGTGAGAAAAGGGACATGTTACCACATTGCTCAGGAGGAGTCCAAGAGTGTAAGTTTCTGGAAGGTAACTCTGCAGTATGGCCAGAGTCTTTAAAGGAGGCTACATGTTTTGATCAGTCAATTTCTACTTTTAGAAATGTACCCAATGGAAGTGGCCAAAACATGTGCAATTTTATTGACAAGAATGTTCATTGACGTGTTCATTGTAATGTGAAAAAAAAATGTGAGAAAACCTAAATGTTCAATAATTGGGAATGGTTTTAAAAATTATGATTCATCTAAGAAGAACAATCAAATCCTTTAGGTTACATTAGAATTACATTACAATTGAAATGCGCTCCAAATTCCACTAAAAAGCCTACAGGATCTAGTCCTTACCCACCTCTCCAGCTTCCTCTTTCCCACTCTCCCCTCTCTTACTCTGCTCCACACACACTGGCCACGTTTTTAGTCCCTAACCAGCCAAGCACATTTCTGCCTTAGGGCCTTTGCACATGCTGTTCCAGCACCCTGCACTGTGCTTCTCCCAGAGCCCCATATTCTTAGAGTCTTCTGGTCATCAGCTGAAGCTCAAGTAGTCTTTCCCACCTATCCCCACTCCCCACCCAACTCTATCCCATTTCAATGCTTTATTCTCTTAATCGTTATCTCTTTCTGAAACTATTTATTTGTTCACATGTATATTATCTGTTTCTATCCCATCATCAGTGTTCCCTGAGCGCTAGGACCTTGTCTGTATTTTTCAGTGCTCTGTTCCTAACACCTAGAACATCAGTGCCTGGCACAGAGTTCAGCTCAGTTCAGTTCAGTCGCTCAGTCATGTCCAACTCTTTGTGACCCCATGGACTGCAGCACACCAGGCCTCCCTGTCCTTCACCAACCCCAGAGTTTACTCAAACTCATGGCCATTGAGTCAGTGATGCCATCCGACCATCTCATCCTCTGTCATCCCCTTCTCCTCCCACCTTCAATCTTTCCCAGCATCAGGGTCTTTTCAAATGAGTCAGTTCTTCGTATCAGGTGGCCAAAGCACTGGAGTTTCAGCTTCAACATCAATCCTTCCAATGACTATTCAGGACTGATTTCCTTTAGGATGGACTGGTTGGATCTCCTTGCAGTCCAAGGGACTTTCAAGAGTCCAACAGTTCAAAAACATCAATTCTTCAGCGCTCAGCTTTCTTTATAGTCCAACTCTCACATCCATACATGACCACTGGAAAAACCATAGCTTTGACTAGATGGACCTTTGTTGACAAAGTAATGTCTCTGCTTTTTAATGTACTGTCCAGGTTGGTCATAACTTTTCTTTCAAGGAGCAAGCATCTTTTAATTTCATGGCTGCAGTCACCATCTGCAGTGATTTTGGAGCCCAAAAAGAAAAGTCGGACACTGTTTCCACTGTTTCCCCATCTATTTGCCATGAAGCGATGGGACCAGATGCCATGGATCTTAGTTTTCTGAATGTTGAGCTTTAAGCCCACTTTTTCACTCTCCTCTTTCACTTTCATCAAGAGGCTCTTTAGTTCTTCTTCACTTTCTGCCATAAGGGTGGTGCTATCTGCATATCTGAGGTTCTTGATATTTCTCCTGGCAATCTTGATTCCAGCTTGTGCTTCATCCAGCCCAGCAATTCTCATGATGTACTCTGCATATAAGTTAAATAAGCAGGGTGACAATATACAGCCTTGACGTACTCCTTTTCCTATTTGGAACCAGTCTGTTGTTTCATGTCCAGTTCTAACTGTTGCTTCCTGACCTGCATACAGATTTCTCAAGAAGCAGGTTGGGTGGTCTGGTATTCCCATCTCTTTAAGAATCTTCCACAGTTTGTTGCGATCCACGCAGTCAAAGGCTTTGGTGTAGTCAATAAAGCAGAAATAGATGTTTTTCTGGAATCCTCTTGCTTTTATCAATGATCCAACAGATGTTGGCAATTTGATCTCTGGTTCCTCTGCCTTTTCTAAATCCAGCTTGAACATCTGGAAGTTCACGGTTCACATACTGTTGAAGCCTGGCTTGGAGAATTTTAAGCATTTCTTTACTAGAGTATGAGATGAGTACAATTGTGTGGTAGTTTGAACATTCTTTGGTATTGCCTTTCTTTGGGATTGGAATGAAAACTGACCTTTTTCAGACCTGTGGCCAGTGGTGAGTTTTCCAAATTTGCTGGCATATTGAGTGCAGCACTTTCACAGCATCATGTTTCAGGATTTGAAATAGCTCAACTGGAATTCCATCACCTCCACTAGCTTTGTTCGTAGTGATGCTTCCTAAGGCCCACTTGACTTTGCATTCCAGGATGTCAGGCTCTAGGTGAGTGATCACACCATTGTGGTTATCTGGGTCATGAAGATCTTTTTTGTACAGTTCTTCTGTGTATTCTTGTCACCTCTTCTTAATATCGTCTGCTTCTGTTAGGTCCATACCATTTCTGTCCTTTTTTGTGCCCATCTTTGCATGAAATATTCCCTTGGTATCCCTAATTTTCTTGAAGAGATCTCTAGTCTTTCCCATTCTATTGTTTTCCTCTATTTCTTTGCATTGATCACTGAGGAAGACTTTCTTATCTCTCCTTGTTATTCTTTGGAACTCTGCATTCAAATAGGTATATCTTTCCTTTTCTCCTTTGCTTTTCATTTCTCTTCTACTCACAGCTATTTGTAAGGCCTCATCAGACAACCATTGCCTTTTTGCATTTCTTTTTCTTGGGGATGGTCTTGATCCCTGTCTCCTGTACAATGTCATGAATCTCCATCCATAGTTCTTCAGGTACTCTGTCTATCATATCTAATTCCTTGAATCTGTTTCTCACTTCCACTGTATAATCATTAAGGGATTTGACTTAGGTCGTACCTGAATGGTCTAGTGGTTTTCCCTACTTTCTTCAATTTAAGTCTGAATTTGGCAATAAGAAGTTCATGATCTGAGGCACAGTCAGATCCTAGTCTTGTTTTTGCTGACTGTATAGGGCTTCTCCATCTTTGGCTGCAAAGAATATAATCAATCTGATTTCAGTGTTGACCATCTGGTGATATCCATGTGTAGAGTCGTCTCTTGTGTTGTTGGAAGAGGGTGTTTGCTATGACCAGTGTGTTCTCTTGGCAAAACTCTATTAGCCTTTGCCCTGCTTCATTCCGTATTCCAAGGCCAAATTTGCCTGTTACTCCAGATGTTTCTTGACTTCCTACTTTTGCATTCCAGTTACCTATAATGAAAAGGACATCTTTTGGGGGTGTTAGTTCTAGAAGGTCTTGTAGGTCTTCATAGAACCATTCAACTTCAGCTTCTTAAGCATTACTGGTCAGGGCTTGGATTACCGTGATACTGAATGCTTTGCCTTGGAAATGAACAGAGATCATTCTGTCGTTTTTGATACTGCATCCAAGTACTTCATTGGACTCTTTTGTTGATCATGATGGCTACTCCATTTCTTTGAAGGGATTCTTGCCCACAGTAGGAGATATGATGGTCATCTGAGTTAAATTCACCCATTCCAGTCCATCTTAGTTCACTGATTCCTAGAATGTCGACGTTCACTCTTGCCATCTCCTGTTTGACCACTTCCAATTTGCCTTGATTCATGGACCCAACATTCCAGGTTCCTATGCAATATTGCTTTTTACAGCATCGGACTTTACTTCTATCATCAGTCACATCCACAACTGGGTGTTGTGTTTGCTTTGGCTCCATCTCTTCATTATTTCTGGAATTATTTCTCCACTGATCTCCAGTAGAATATTGGGCACCTACTGAACTGGGGAGTTCATCTTTCAGTGTCACATGGACTACAGCCTTGTATAACTCAATGAAACTATGAGTCATGCTGTGTAGGGCCACCCAAAACAGACAGATCATGGTGGAGAGTTCTGACAAAACATGATCCACTGGAGAAGGGAATGGCAAACCACTTCAGTATTCTTGCCTTGAGAACCCCACGAACAGTATAAACAGTATGAAAATGGCACAGAGTAGGTCTCGGTAAATAGTTGCAGAATGAAGAGGGGAGGAAGGGAGGGAAGATGTCCTGCATTTAGCGGAGGAACAAGAGGAAGCTTGGTGAGGTTACACAGAGGGTAAGAGACAGAATTCAAAGCCAAGTCCTCGTTCCCCAGTACCATATGACCTAACTACAACCTATCTGAGTGCTGATGCCCAGGCCTCCCCGGGCAAGTTGAGGCATTGACAGCCTGCTGCCTTCTCGACAAGCCATGGGACAGCCTCTGGCAGCTGGTCTCGTAGAAGCCACTGCCATCAGATACCTGTGGGCAGTGCTGCACTTGAGCTGTCCCTCTTGGATGCCCACAGGGACCCAAGCCAGCAAAAGCCCTACAGGGACTGCCTTCCCAGTGAGAAATCTGTACTAGACTTTCCTGAATGGGAGCAAAGTGACTCCTCCCTTCAGTGGGAACCCCTTTCACAGAGGTTATCCATATATTCATCAAGTGTTTCTTAAGCCCTGACTCTGAGCCAGGCCTAGAGCTGGAGGCTGGGCTCATAGGATGAAACTGCTGGTTCCTGCCCTCAGAAGCTAGTAGAGAAAAGTCAGGCAGGTGAACTACTCAGACTTTAATGTGCATGCCAGTCAGAACCACAGTTTGTTCATCAGTAAAATGGGGCTAAGATGATATCACCTTAGATTCCAACAAGGACGTGATGCTTTCTGGGCTGCTCTCCAAACTACCTGGGCTTCCCTAGTGGTTCAGTGGTAAAGAACCCACCTGCCAATGCAAGAAATGAGGTTCAATCCCTGGGTTGGAAAGATCCCCTGGAGAAGGAAATGGCAACCCACTCCAGTATTCTTGCCCAGGAAATCCCATGGACAGAGGAGCCTGGCAGTCCATGTGGTTGCAAAAGAGTTGGACACAACTTAGCGACTAAACAACAACAACTCACACTAATCACCTTGCAGTGGGCAGAGGGCAGGTGGCGAAAAGGTGTGAAGGAAACCTGGAGGCCTTAGCACAGGCTCTGGGAGGAAGGGGAGGAGTTGGCTGGAGTTCCATGGCCAGGCCTCACCCCTGTGCTCCTTTCCCTCCCACCCCCGACCCCAGCGTTCCTTCTGCAGCACCGTGGCTGACGAGATCCGCTTCTCCCTTACCTGCCAGCGTCGGGTCAAGCACAAGCCACAGCCTCCCATGATGGTCAAGACTGACGCCGTCATCAACATGCACACATTCAACGATCGCCGGCTTCCAGGCAAAGACAGCATGACCTGCAGCACATCATTGGCCCCCGTGTTCCCCTAGGCACAGGTGGGGTGGGGACTGCCGGCCTGGGGGCAGGGTGGAGGAAAGCAAAGGAGACTGGAAGAACATCCCCAAGCCCCACACTGGACTTGGGGACCAGAGCTGCTGCCTGCCTGTTGGGCCAAGAGCCCTCTGCCCTTACCTACCAGGAAACCAGCAGGCCCCCAGGCCAGCTGCTTGGGCTTCACCCTCCTCTTGTTTCTTCTGTGGGTTTCTAAAGCTGCCAGCCAAGACAGCCAAGGCCAAAGGAAGCACATGCCTCTCTCAGGCCAAATTCACCTGCCCCTCAACTCTCTTCTATAGTCAGAAGTTTCTACCATGGCCCTGCAGGGGCCAAAGAAAACAGGAAACAGCTCTCATGTTGCCGCTCCTTCCCCACGAGGGCAGGCCTCCTGGAACTTGACTATGAGACCAGAGACACAGACCTTGGGTACCGAAAAGGATGTTATCGTTTGGCTGCCGATGGGAGCTGAAGCTGGAGGACAGCCACCCCACATGCCTGGTCAGAAGGAAGAACTCATCCCCCAGGGGCTGCTCACATGGTCCTCATCTCCTGGACTTGACACCACCCATGGTGGAGCCCCTGTTTGGGCAAAGTTAAAGGCAGGAGCCTCGCAGGGAAAAAGAGGAGTTTGGAGTCTGGGAGAGAGGAGGATGCACAGAGAATGCCAATTTGAATTCTTCCGGACAATGTCCCAAAGGGTCCCGCTCCTCTAGAAGGTCTCTAGGAGTGGGAGAGTGGTCAGAGCAAATTCTCCTCCCCATTGTGACCGGAGGAGAAAGGACCCGCGGGATCTCTCGCAAAGGATGCCCGGAGACTCGGCCAGAGGAACAGTGGATTCCATGGAAATCCCACAGGCCCTCGAGCCATTGGATTTTATTTTGCTGGTTTCCAAGCTGTTTTCTAAACCCCGGTGGCATTAGGACGCTTGAGCTCTTTGCCATCTACTCTTCAGCAGCTCCCCATTCCTGGCCAGTTGACCTTGACCGTATTCTGTCATCATGGAAGGAGGAAAGTAGCCTAGATTGACGTGAACATTGTCACCTTCCTCCAAGGAGGATCAAGTCCACGGCACAGGCTCACTTTGGGGTAGATGGGGAAAGCTGGATTGGGGGGCGCTTAAAGAACTCCATGCCTCCTGGACTTGTCAAACCTGAAGATGCCCCCCAGAGAAAGAAAATTTCCAGGGAGCAGAATAGCCTCCCTGGTAGAGGCCCCTGGAGTGGGGAGGCTAAAGCTGCCTCCTGGAGGATTAACCAAAGACCCCACACAGAGATACAAGGTTGTGGTGGCCCCTGGTCTCTTGTCCAGAGGAGCTGGGACCTTGTGGGGTTTGGGGGTTCAGCAGAGGAGGTGCAGCGAGGGGTGGGCCAGGTGATATGTGGGTTCCAGCCAGCTGGGACAGATACTCTAGGTCTGAGACGTAAGATTCTGGGAGGAGAACGAGACGTGGAGGGATTAGGAACAAAGTGTCCTTAAAGAGAGCATGATGAGGCCAGCAAGGCTGCCCATGGCCAAGGGCAGAGGGCAGGCTTTGTGCCAGGGAAAGGGGGCTGGAAATCTGTACAGAGACCAGGAGACACCAGCCAGCCACCCCCTGCCGCTCTTCTGCTACTGCTTGGGACCCTGGTTAAGAAAAGAGTCACATTTAGGTCTCAAGAACCTTCTCAGCTGGGGTGAAGGGTAATCTCTAACTCTCCTCAGGAGTCCCAAAGCAGGAGAGCACAGTGGACACATGGGATAACTATCGTCCCTTCTCCAAACTGGGCCAAACCAGCTGGTTCCCAGGGCCACAGCAGTTCTGACAGGCTGTGAGCACTGGAGGTGGGAGAAGAGGGATGGAATGCCACGTGGCCAACACACATCATGATAGGAAAAGCCATGCTGTTGTGAGCTCCTGGATGTAGGAATGTATGTGTGTCTGTGTGTGCGTGCGCATATATGTGTATCTTCATATGTCTGATCTTTGGGGGCTGGGCATGAAGGATAAATGAGGGCATGTAACAGAGTCCTGGGCATGCAATAATAGGAGAATCCTTTGGGTTCTGATGTGTGTGTGTGTGCACATGTGTGTGAATTTGGGGTGAAGGAGATAAATCTGGACAAGCAGCAGGACCCCATACATGTAAAAACAGGAGAAGCCATGCCATATTGGGGTTCTGGTGAGTATACATATGTATACATATGTGAACAACTGTGTATGCTTATGTGTGTGTGTGTGTGTGTGCGCGCGCTTTTGTGCACCTAATGGCAGAGGGTGGAGGACAAGATAAAATATGTTTTAATGGAGAAGCTACTGCTGCTGCTAAGTTGCTTGAGTCATGTCCGACTCTGTGCGACCCCATAGACGCCAGCCCACCAGGCTCCCCCGTCCCTGGGATTCTCCAGGCAAGAACATTGGAGTGGGTTGCCATTTCCTTCTCCAATGCATGAAAGTGAAAAGTGAAAGTGAAGTTGCTCAGTCATGTCCGACTCTTCGCAACCCCATGGACTGCAGCCCACCAGGCTCCTCTGTCCATGGGATTTTCCAGGCAAGAGTACTGGAGTGGGGTGCCATTGCCTTCTCCAATGGAGAAGCTAAATAAGTTTAAATGGAGAAGCCATGTCATCCAGGGGTCTGTTTGTGAGCACGTGTGCATGTGTGTGTGCAGTGGAGGGAACTAGACCGGTGCACAGCACAAGGGAGTGCATGTTGTATGTGAGGAGCCACGTGGGCCTGGACTTCATGTGTGTGTGTTCACATATGTGTGTTCAAACGTGCGCATATGTTCCAGCTCACAATAGGAGCAGAAATGGACAATCAGGAAGGGAACTAGAGTCTGGGTAGACTTCTGCCATGGAGAGAGGTCATTTGTCACAAAGATTTGCTGAGATTACATAGGCCTGGGGAGACTGGCCAAGTGGGGAGGAAACTCTTTAGGGACCCACAGCTCGTGACTCCTTTGCTCTCTGTGGAGTGTCCTATTTGAAGGGGAAATGACTGTTTTGGGCAATTTCCAGATAACCAGATTCTGATGAAGGTATTTGCCAATTTTTTCTCACCAATCACAGACATGAGCCACTCTCTTTATGTGGTCTACTTTCATAGCACACGCCCATGTCCATGTTCGTATTACACACTCGACCGTGTGTGTGCTTTTGTGTGTGACACGCCATGAACGTGTCATTTCTTCTGAGGCTATGCACATATATAGACTGTGATGGCAGGAGGACTAGGAGGTGGTGGGGTAGGAAGAGCGTCATCAAAGGAGGGGAGGAAGGTGGAACTCAGTGGCACAATTCCATTAGGGAAATCCCCTGAAAGGGACTGAAAGTATTTCTCAAGTCCTACATGGAGATGGGAGGACACGCAGCCTGATGTCGCCTTCCATTCAAGCCTTACGTCCGTGTGTGGATAATGGCTCCAACTCTGCCTGATGACCTGTGTTTGTCTCCGAGACCAGCCCAGCATTCAGAGTGCAGCGGAGGTCGCTTCTCTCGGAATGTGAGCTCTGTCCCAGGGGACGGATGTGCTGCTGCGTCTTGGGGTGGGAGCCAGGGAACTATTCCCAGCGAGGTGGGCCAAGTGGAAATAATGTTCAGGCCCACCTGCCCGCGGGCGTGGATCTGAGCCATGGCGAGTGCGCGCCCACCTGCCCGCGGCGTGGATCTGAGCCATGGCGAGTGCACGTGGGCACACACGGAGGCACTGAGGTCATGGCAGCTCAACACTGGTTTGAATAGAGCGGAGGATGGGACTGGCCCAAGCAGGCACTGGACTGTTCCTGTCCAGCACATATCGGCCCTGAAGAGAAGAGCACCCCTACCTTCCACCTCCATCCCCCACCCCAAAACGCCAGTGCCTCCCCTCAGCCTGCTCCAACTGGCCAGATTGAGGGGCAGCGCTGGATACACACACACCCTGCCAAGGCCCTGGGGGTGGGGCCACGAGGCCTCCTTTTCTCTCTCCCCTTGACCTGTTACTGGTCCATCTTCTGTGGACAGATAAGAAAAATCTGAGAACTTTGTCACCATTCAGTGGGCCCCACGCTGGGCGTGTGTCTCAAGACAGGTAAGGCCCCCTTGGCGAAGGGGCTGACTCTGAGTCTCTGAAGGGTGGGAGCACCTCCCCTGCTCACAGCCAAGACTCTGTCTCCACTAGCCGAGCCCACGGGTTCCCCACAAGGCCCCAGGCATGGGCAGAGGGCAAGTCCAGCCCTGGATGGAGGAGGGCTCTGGCAGTGGAGAGAAGGCTCCACGTGGTTGGAAGTCACTCCCTCCCGAAGCCCCAGGAAAGCAGAAGTCAGACACAGGCACCCGCTCACCCAGAACAGTGGGAAGCTCCCTCCCCGACATCTCCCAGGTGGGCGTGCCATGTGTGGGCTGGCGGCTGTGGCTTCATCACTCAGCATGAAGCCCATCCCTTCCCAGACCCTTCCCAGCTCTCTGCTCCGGCCCACATCTCTGGTCCCATGTGGACAGTCATCTGGGAAGGCCTTAGCAATCTGGACAAACAGCTGTATGGACTTAACCTCTGAGATAGGCCCAGCCCCGTGGACAGACTCAAGAAGTACGCCCAGCTCTGTAGATGGGCCTCTGGACTAGACCCATCTGGAAAAGCCCCAGGCTGGGAGGACCCATCTGGAACGGGCCCCAGTAGAAGGTCCTGCCCTCAGTCCTCCGGCCAGCCTGAATGGAGCCTTCCTCTCTGTCCTGGCTTTGCCCAGGAGTTAGAAGTTCAGAGCTGAGGCCATACATGAAAGTCACAAAACTGTTTTTGGTAGAAGGTTAAAGTTGTGTACAGTATATATATGAATGTAAAAAGATATATATATATGCTGTATATATATATATATGCACAGTGTATATATGACCTGTAGCCCATGTGTACACGCACCCCTCCCCGCACGTCTGCACACAGAGTGTACATTACCCAGCCAGTGTGGGTGGGGACCAGGTGAGCGGCGGGGGCTGCAGCTGCAGAGTCTGGGATGGAGGCTGCTTGCGGCAGGGGCTGTGAAGAGCCCTGTGGGGGACGGGAAGGGCCCATGCACGTCAGAGCTGCAGAACCTGAGGAGCAAGGGAGAACCGAGGGGCTGGTGGATAGGCCTCCTGAGGACGACAGGAGTGGTCCAAGGGCCTTGTCTGCATCTGAGAGGCTCTGAGGATTCTCGGGCCTCTGTCTGGGGGGCAGTGTCGTACAGTACTGGGCTCCTGAACCAATATGACAGCTGCAGTCCCAGGGCAGTTAGCAGGGAGCTGGAAGGGCTGGGAAAGAGGGGGCCACTCGCTGGACCAGCTCTCAATACCTGTCTGCCCAGCCGCCAGGGATGCTCCACCTGGAATACCCTAGAAGGCTGGAGTATGGCAGAGGCCATTGCCTCACATTCTCAACCATACACAAAGACAACCCAGCTCCCAGCTAAGAAAAACTCTTTCAGGAGAACGGCCCCCTGGGTATTGCCAGCATGCCAGTCCAATATCCCCAGCCCCTGTCTTCTAGAACAGACTTCAAATCACCCCACAGCATCTCTATTTTACAGATCAAAACTCTGAGGCCTCCAGATGTAAGAAAACAGCTGTGGACCCAGCAATTCCAGCCATGAGTTTGTCCCACCCCAGACAATCTCCCCAGCCCCATTTGACCGCAAGGTCAGCTGTCAGGGAGTGACAGGGGAGCCAGAGATGTGAGCAGAGCAGTGACAGGAGGTGAAAGAGGGGAAACCCAGAAGGCAGTCTGAGCACAACCTCGTGCCATCTGTCTGCCCCCTCTCCCCTGCCACACCTCCCCTGCAGGGCAGTTGGCATAGAGCCTGGCCCCGCCCCTGCGGTACCTGCAGACCTCTGTCCCTACCACACTCGGATCCATCTGTTCTTTCCCTTCTAACCCTTCAGCGAGTGGTTCGGCTCCATCACCGGCGAGAGCATCTCTGGACCACGTGGGAAAGGGTCTGGAGTGGGCTTCCGTGTGGTCAGTGGTCTGCCCTCTGCTTCAGCCCCATGCGTCAGACTGGTCTGCACTTAACTCTGGGTCTGCCTCTGTTTGGGGTCCTGACCGGAGCATACCAGAACCCAGCCTCCTGAGGATGGGCCTGTCCTGACTCCAGGACAGGAACAAGAGGCTCCAGGGGCCCCCCTGCCCCTGTGCTCCAAGCCCCCAGCTCACCTCTGCCTGGGCCAGCTTCCTGGCTGTGCCTCCCACGATGGGGACTTGGGTTCCCAGCCCCTTGGTGAAGCCCCAAAACAGCACCATGTGAGACCCCTGGCCTGTCCCACCACCCAGACCAGAGTGCCTGGACGCCCTCCCAATCCCACTAAACATAGTTCCCACACACTGGTCTCTGGGCCATTCAGGGGATGCCCTTTGTGGACATGCAGAATTTCTATGAATATAGTTTTTTGTAAACATTTTGTAACAATTTGGGTTTCATAGTAACTGTGTTACTTGCCAATCATTCTAGGCTGATGTAAATAAATTTCCAAACAAATCTGATTATTTTCCTTTTTAAGACACTGTGATATATCAAAGTGCACAGTTTGCTGTATGAAGTAATATGGTTTTAAATTTTAAATAAAGAAATGTTTCTAGAAAACAGGGCCCTCTTCAGATGCGTTTTCTGCTTCTCTTGTCTCTTTAGAACCAGAGGGTCCTGAAGGTGTGCCATCTTCACCCAAGGTGGACTGTGTCCTGGGCAGGGGCCCCTGGGGGTGAGCAGGTGGATGACTCCAGCCCAGCTCCAGGTCCCCGTTTCAGATGTTTACATGGGACATCAGTATTGACATCATCTGACCTTCATCTTCCCTTCTCTTGGGCACATTCCTCTCCGTCTCCTCTCCATCCCATAGCTGCCTTCGAAGTTGCCATGACCCTATGTAATCCTGTCCCTTTGGCAACAGCTGAGGAAGTGAGGTAAGCCTCTTATCCAGAGTTGGCCAATCAGAGGTTTTGCCTGAGCTTTTTCAAACTAGAAATTAGAGAGTGCTCAGTCGGTTACTCTTGGGTGATGGAAACTGTACACATAATAAAGGGTTCAGGACAGGACACTAAGCAGGAAGAGGTTGAATACAGATGTTTACAAAACCAGTGAAAGATAAGGGAGCAAGGACATGCTGGGCTTCCAGTGGCTCTCAGAATACAGAAGTGACCCACCAGAGGAGCGACCCCTTCAAGACTGGGAGGCAAAACACACCAGACAACTATGCCCTCAATGTCAAGGCCTCCTTTCCCTTTGACCTTGGTCATCTCACCCTACCCAGAACCCTCCTGCTCCAAGCTCTGAAGACCTAGGCCCAATACAACAGCAGCACAGAGCTGGACCTGTCCCCATTTAACCCTTCACCTGCCCTATCTGAAATGCTTATTAATTCCACCTCTCACTGCACTGCCCTATTCCTCTGTCTTATCCAGCCCCAGAATGTGTAGGTTGGAGTGGACACAGATCACTCAGCATCCCTCTGCTTAGGTCTGATGACAAGCCCCACCAAGCAGTACAATCAAGGAGGCCGGGTTGAACTTGCTAAGCTCTGCCCAACCCCACCCCCCCCACCCCACCCACCACCGCTGTGTCTTCTTCAAGCTTCAGTCTCCTTCCCTGCAGAGAGGAGAGGCTAAGATCCGCCTCCCGAGGTTGTCATAGGGATTCAATGACACTGTAGCTGCCTTGCACTGCTACAGCTCGTCATTTTCTCATGGAGGGAAAGTAACAAATGACCGGACCCCTCCCCAAATATTCCAAGAGTCAGAGTAGCCCAGGAACAGAGAAATCAAAGATGGCCAAATACTCACCTTTGAGTAACTTCAAAGAGGTGGGTTCTTGTCTCAAATCCAAAACATCTGGAAGGACACATGATCCCATCACCCCTCCACCACTTCCTCAGTTAGGCCCAAGATTCACAGGCTGGGGGAGGGAAATGGGGGAGGGACGGCCAGACAGAAACAGAGTCACGTGCGGAGGGCTGCCCAGGTTGCCGGCGCTAGCCAGCTCCAGGGGGTGGACCCTAGTCTCCACCTGCACAAAGCTGGTACGGACCTGGGGACATGTGCCGGGCTAGAACATCCTTCTCAGCACCTCCAGAAAGACAGCTTCCTAAGCAGCCAGATGATGCCCCCTGGCCATCTTGCATGAGTGAAGAGCCATTTGTAGCCTGAGAGCTCCCCAGTCCACGTGGCTGAGTCCTCTTTTATTGAATCAGGAAATCAGAGCTTTGTCCTGAATACTTAGAGGGAGGGTGGTGGTGTGTTGAAGCACCTCCGCACTTCAGGCCAAGTGAGACTGGACTAGAGGTTTCCCTCTGAGTCGTGGAGAAGTCCCTCTCCACTGTTTTATTCATCACCGTCATCGTTATTGTGGTGGTGGTTGTCACTTCTGCTTCCCAGGCGCTCGTCAGGAAGCCCTGGTGTCTTGGAGTTGATAGGCCAGGATGGTTCTGGAGCAGGTTCTGCTTAGGCTCCTTTTGGGCCTCTAGGTCTGGGGAAGTCCCATCCTGGATAACTATACCCTCGGTGTCAAGGGCTCCCTTCCCTTTGACTCTGGTCATTTCACCCTGCCCAGAACACAGAGGTCTGAGACCCCTCGAGCTGGCTTTCACCTCCTATAGGTCCCTACCATCCTCCAGGTCAGGGACACACCCTCCCCCGTGACATTTCCCACGGCAAGGGCCTCCGATCACTCATGTCCAGAATCAGGGACGGGCTTCAAGGCCCTTCTGCCACCTTAATTTGAGCAGGTGATCTTGGACCATTCACAAACCTTAGCTTCTCTCCTATACAGTATGAATGTCCATTTTGACTGCCGCAGGGAGCTCATGTAAGAATGAAAGAAAAAGCTCCCATGAAAGCACAGGTTAAGTGTGAGGCATCAGGCTCACCATCTGTGAGGGTCCTCCGCTCCTCTGTCAGTCTCCCCTTCTCCCACAGCTGCCCCAGCGCCCAGGTCCAGCTGAAGTGAGCAGGAAGGGTTCAAGGACCAGGCACTCCTGGGGCTGCAGGTTGCCATTCCAAGAATCAGGCTGGGGCCAGGGCATGCAGCTCCCCCGGGGCCTTGATGGCACTTCCTTGGGAAACAGAAGCTGAGTGTTTAAGAAGCATCTGTCATTATGGAAACAAAGTTGCCAGGCCATTTTTTCTTTTACTATTTTTACTGCCGTTTCATTATCTTATGCAAATGAGGCCGCTGATGAAGCCTTTCTGCAGGGTGGCCCATGCTGGGACCAGCTCCACCAAGGGGATTTATTGCCTGCCTCAGCCTCCAGACTGGATCTGGGATGAGGAAGCCCTGTAGAGATGGCTTCCAGAGCAGCTGCCCCGCCCTGGAACACAAGACTTCCTGCCAGGCAAGCCCCCAGGTCCTGCCTCTGTCCTAGGAGAGCCCTGGTCCTTTATTTCCAAAGACGTAAGTGTCAGCTCAGCCTGGGCCAGGACTCTGTCCCCACTTCCTCAATAGCTGGGACTCCTTGAAGACAGAGTTGCCAGTACCCAGGGGGATGCAAGGGAAATGATGGGAAGCAACTGGGGCTCCATCCCTCTAGGAGCTCTGGGAACAGCATATAATAAGCAACTCAGTCTCCCATTCAAGGAGAAGAGAGCTGGGCAAGGTACACCCCCACCTGGTCTCGGCTGGTCTCTGGAGGCTGGCATCGCACACGTTTCTGGCATGCCCCAGGTGTAAGGTGGGCTCTGGGGTAGGATAAAGTCTCAGAGAAAGCAGTGCAGGTGGTGGCAACTGATAACTGGGTGGTAACTGTGCAAGGGCAGCAGATATGTGTAAGACAGTGCCAGCATCTGCTATGACCCCATTTTAGAGACGAAAGGCCCAAGGCTCAAAGCAGCCAGATAACTTGCCCACACTCCAGGGCTGTCTGCCTCCCCAGCTCAAGGATCCACAGTCGCTTACTATCTCCTGACTCTTTGCCCCTTCCTCACACATTTCCTCCCAGCTTGAAGTGTGCTGGCCAAGCTCACGTTCTTCCCGGGGAGTCCAGAGGCTCCCGGGTGTGGGGAGAATTTCCCCTGAGAGTGCCCATCCTCTGTCCAGTCCCTCTGGCCCCAAACTTTCCCTTTTAGTGTACCATGAGGACCAGCCTCCCCTCCTTCTGCCTAATTTAGTCCTGGAGACTCTCTCAAGTCTAATAAGGCATGTTCAGGCACCAGAGCAGGTCAAGCCTTCAATAAGAGCCTTCTGAAGTATGTGGGAACTTCCCTCTATGAGGTGGTCTAACTCAGCCCATACTTCCCAAGAGTTGCGCATCAATGAAATGATGTGAAAAGTCAGAAGTTTCTCAGCCTCGCTCACCTGAAGTGGGTGTGGAGGGAATAAGGTCACAGCAGTTGCCGTAACCCAAATGTCACTGGCTCTGCGCCCTCTTGCATTACCTTGACTTCCAGTCCCCCACAAAATCTAAAGGAAAGGTGCCCCCTGCACTCAGAATCATCTCTCATCTGAGGACCAGAGGTTAAGAGCTCTTAGTGCTCAGCTCTTTCTTTTCCAGGAGAAGCTGTCATTAATAATAAAATAATAACAATAACAACAACAATAATCATAACACATTCTAGCTACCTGAGCAACAACTCCAGACCTGGGACAGTGTTCAGCAGTTTGCATATCTCATCTTATAGAATTCTCACCATAACCCTATGAGCTAGGAGTTATTGTCCCCATTTTACAGATGTGGAAACTGAGGCCAAGAGAAGTAGGATAACTCACCCACAATTACCCAGTCAGTACCAGAATGAGGCTTTTCAGCTGGGACCTTCACATCATAGATTTAATAAATGAGTGAATAACTAAATGAATGAGTGAATCAGAAAGCAGTCAATAATCAATGGTGTTTAGAGACACTGGGGAACTTTCCTACTTATAGAAAAATAATCCAAACTTGATTGGGCCAAAAATGAGAATTACTAATTACAGCCGCTCACAGGAACGACCTACCATTTATGCCTAATTGCAGTGCAGTCCAATAACAATTATGCACATCAATAAATGTGTCAGATTAACTTGGGTGTAAGCTTTATTTGATTGCAACACTAAAGCTGGTGGTGGCTCAGACTTGGGAGGCTGTGGCCCATCCTTGGAAGCCCATGGTCCCTTCTGGAAGCAAGGTTGGTGATAGAGGGGAAGTGGGAGGTGGGGGCAGAGAGGAACAGATCTCTTCTCTGCTGTGGCAGGTCTGTTCTGGCAAGCTCGGGAAAAATAGTTTGGCAGGGGGTCTTTGTGGGGCACACAACATCACAAAGCCTCCCCTCCCTCCCTCAATGCCAAAGGCAGCTTCCTAATTAGAACATCCATAACCCTCAGCATCTGCTCCAAGAGAATTCAGCTGCTCTAAGATGGAGAAGTCCATTAACTTTATTGCAAAAACGTCGGACGTGCTTTTAGACAGAGGATCACTGCCAAGTGAGATAAACTGCCAGGACCTGCCAGGGGACAGGCCAGAACTTCCTGTGGTCCCCAGTTGGGTCCTCCTGACTGCCTCCTCTCCCTAGCCAATGCCCTGGGTGGGACCGCAGCCTCCTGGGAGGCTGGAGCTGGGGAAACTGTGAATTTCAAATGCAGGTGCAGTCTGGGCATGCTGGCTTTCCCCGTGCAATTCACAGCCTGCTGGATGGCAGCGCCAGAATTGGCACCATCTAACTCCCAGAATGCACCAGGAGCCCACTCCACGGTCGGCCCCCTCATTCCTGCGTCAGCAGGAGTTGGATTTGTTGGTGTCCTTGGGAGCAGTGGAGCAAGGTGGCTAAGAACGGGCTTTGGAATTAGATATTCCTGGGGCTGAATCTGATTTTGCCACTTAGGAGTCACTGTGTGACCTTGCAATAGTGGCTTAATGTTCTGAGACTCCATAGTCACCTCTCGGAGGGTTAGACGAGATGATGCTGGGAACCTTCAACTCGGTGCCTGTCACGCAGCAAGGGCTCTACAAACAAGAGTATCCCTGCCAGGTCTGTAGTGTGGAAATGGAGAGGAAACCAAAACCCTGAAAGTGTGTCAGGGAAGGGAGTAAACACCAAGTTGGAGTCAGATGGTCCTGGCATCTAATCCCAGCTCTGCCCTATGCTTCGTTAGCCTAGCCCCTCAGTTTCCTCATCTGTAAAATGGGACTGATGGTCCCTGCCCTCCTTTCCCCAAAGGAGAATTAGAAAGACGTGAAAGTACTTGGAGGCCGCTAAAGGGATATTCAAAAGTGCCACTTTATTGCTCCTGTTACTCTGGTTGTCAACCTAATGTCTAGTGCTCGCCCCAGACCCACCAGGCCTGAGGCTGGCTGTGCCCCAGCCTGGAATTCATCTCTGCCTCAGTACCCCATGCCACAGCCCTCCTGCCTTGTCCTGGGCGGCACGGTTCTCCACAGGGAACAACCACAGAGCTCCCAGGCTTTGCAAACATCTTGCCAAGTAGGCCTCCTGGGCGTCCTTTCTCAGATTCAGATCGTTCTTAATATGAATAATTAGCAGAAACAATCCGAGTGGGAGGCGGCAGCCATAGCAATCGACCCCCATGATTTCCGAGCCACGGGGAGAGCCCAATTTCGCTCCAATCCGGATGCTGTAAATTCCCATCAAGCTAAGAAAATATAGTGCAATTTAGAAACACTGATACGGCAGTAAAACACAGATCTCCGGCAAATGGAATTCGGCAACATCTAAAAATGGAGCCATACATTACTCCGCCTGCAAACTCCCTCTGGGGACACGCTGCTGGGAGAAGTTGGGGGAGTTTTAGGTCTAAGCTGATCTTTCCTTTCTGGATGAAGGCAGGACCACCCATGGCTGCATCCCAGGCAACCGTCTCAGGCAGGCCTCCTCCGTGGGTCCGGAGAAGGATCCCAGCAGAGTTCCCCAGCCAGAGGCCATGTGGCCTGGCCTCTATCATCCAGGGGCCGCTGGAAGAAGCATTTCTGAAAGGGAGGGAGGGGAAGGAGGGAGAGAATCTTACCGCCGTTTAGTCCTCACATGTGGCCTTCAAGGGAAATGTGATTGTTCTATTTATCAGATGAAGAGCCTGACATTTGGAAGTAAAGCGACATGTTCAAGGTCATTCAGGGGCAAGTGGTAAAAGCTGGATTTGAACCCACGTCTGTCAGCCTCTTTCTCTTCTATGTACCATCCCATCAAGCTCAGGACTCAGTTCATGACTCTACAAAAGCCAGAATGGAGCCAAGCACCACTGCTCACTGCCTTCTGGGAGTGTAGATAGCAACACAGTCCACAGGTGGGCTCACCACTCTGCTTCCTGGTGTGACTAGCCCCACTCTATAGCTCCTGAGCGCACGCCCGCACACATAACACGAGAGGCAGGAAGAGGCACACTGGCACAGTCCTCTGTCTCCTAAACAGGTCGGGGAGACCTGACTTCCCTGGGAAGGATCGATGGACAGAGGGCAGACTCACAGCCCCTAGTAAACCCAGCACCTCACTTCCCCCCGGTAGGGGCTCAGGGGCTCAGCACACTGTCCTATCTGAGCCAAGCCAGCCTCCTCACTAAACCCATTCCATCTCACCCTCAATGATACTCATGCACACATGCATGCGTGCGCACACACACACACACACACACACACATACACACACACACACACACACACACACACACACACCAGTCATTCTCACCTCCACAGTGGTCCCCATCGGACTGTAAGCTCCATGGGAGCAGAGTGGGCTTGTGGTCCTTGACTGACTCCACTCAGGAATTCCACCAATACCTGGGTCTCTCTGGAGACAGCTTTCAAATGCTCCCCTGGGTCCCACTACACCCTGGTGCCTAGATCCCAATCAGGGCAGAAAAACTAAGGTGGCCTTTCTGGAATTTGTGTGTTAAGAATCCCAGCTCTGGAATCAGACAGACCTGGGCTTGCCTTCCAGCTCTGCCACCTACTAGCTGTGTGATAACTTGTGGAAATTACTTAATCCCTCTTAGCCTCAGTTTCCTCACCCGTAAAACGGTTAATAATAGGCCATGCCTGGAAGTAGGGCTGCAAAGATTTCATGAGATTATGTGTATAAAGCACTTACCACAATACTTGACCCACAGTAGGTGAATAAGAAACTGCAGTTAGTCAGGCTAGCCTAGGTTAGGTTAACAAACATCCCCACATCTTCATGGTTTAATACTATTCTGTTTCTCCGTGGATCTGGCAACCACCTGGGACAATTGTCCTCCGCTGTGAAAATTGGTGGTCCAGGCTGCTTCTTCTCCAACACCACAGTTCAAAAGCATCAATTCTTCGGTGCTCAGCCTTCTTCACAGTCCAACTCTCACATCCATACATGACCACTGGAAAAACCATAGCCTTGACTAGACTTTGTTGGCAAAGTAATGTCTCTGCTTTTCAATATGCTATCTAGTTTGGTCATAACTTTTCTTCCAAGGAGTAAGCATCTTTTAATTTCACGGCTGCAGTCACCATCTGCAGTGATTTTG
>NW_011494730.1:296684-303153 GCF_000754665.1 Bison bison bison
ATCTTTTAATTTCACGGCTGCAGTCACCATCTGCAGTGATTTTGGAGCCCAAAAAAATAAAGTCTGACACTGTTTCCTCTGTTTCCCCATCTATTTCCCATGAAGTGATGGGACCAGATGCCATGATCTTCGTTTTCTGAATGTTGAGCTTTAAGCCAACTTTTTCACTCTCCTCTTTCACTTTCATCAAGAGGCTTTTTAGTTCCTCTTCACTTTCTGCCATAAGGGTGGTGTCATCTGCATATCTGAGGTTATTGATATTTCTCCTGGCAATCTTGATTCCAGCTTGTGCTTCTTCCAGCCCAGCGTTTCTCATGATGTACTCTGCATAGAAGTTAAATAAGCAGGGTGACAATATACAGCCTTGACGTACTCCTTTTCCTATTTGGAACCAGTCTGTTGTTCCATATCCAGTTCTAACTGTTGCTTCCTGACCTGCATATAGGTTTCTCAAGAGGCAGGTCAGGTGGTCTGGTATTCCCATCTCTTTCAGAATTTTCCACAGTTTATTGTGATCCACACAGTCGAAGGCTTTGGCATAGTCAATAAGGCAGAAATAGATGTTTTTCTGGAACTCTCTTGCTTTTTTGATGATCCAGCGGATGTTGGCAATTTGATCTCTGGTTCCTCTGTCTTTTCTAAAGCCAGCTTGAACATCTGGAAGTTCACAGTTCACATATTGCTGAAACCTGGCTTGGAGAATTTTGAGCATTACTTTACTAGCGTGTGAGATGAGTGCAATTGTGCGGTAGTTTGAGCATTCTTTGGCATTGCCTTTCTTTGGGATTGGAATGAAAACTGACCTTTTTCATACCTGTGGCCAGTGGTGAGTTTTCCAAATTTGCTGGCATATTGAGTGCAGCACTTTCACAGCATCATCTTTCAGGATTTGAAATAACTCAACTGAATTCCATCACCTCCACTAGCTTTGTTTGTAGTGATGCTTTCTAAGGCCCACTTGACTTGACATTCCAGGACGTCTGGCTCTAGGTGAGTGATCATACCATCGTAATTATCTTGGTCATGAAGATCTTTTTCATACAGAAAAAGCCAAAGAATTGATGCTTTTGAACTGTGGTGTTGGAGAAGAGTCTTGAGAGTCCCTTGGACTGCAAAGAGATCCAACCAGTCCATTCTGAAGGAGATCAGCCCTGGGATTTCTTTGGAAGGAATGATGCTAAAGCTGAAACTCCAGTACTTTGGCCACCTCATGCAAAGAGTTGACTCATTGGAAAAGACTCTGATGCTGGGAGGGATTGGGGGCAGGAGGAGAAGGGGATGACAGATGATGAGATGGCTGGATGGCATCACAGACTCGATGGACGTGAGTCTGAATGAACTCCGGGAGTTGGTGATGGGCAGGGAGGCCTGGCGTGCTGCGATTCATGGGGTCGCAAAGAGTCGGACAGGACTGAGTGAGTGAACTGAACTGAGGCTGCTTCTACCATGTGGCTCCAGCATCTCAACAGGAGGCCTTCTCTGTAATCACCTCAACAAAGAAATAAATGGACTGAAGCATCATATGAGTGCTTTTTACTGCCTCTGCCCAGAAGAATGGTATGATGTCCACTCACATTTCATAGCCCTGGTGGTTCAGATGGTGAAGAATCTACCTGTGATATGGGAGACCCAGGTTCTATCCCTGGGTCGGGAAGATTCCCTGAAGAAGGGAATGGCTACCCACTGTACTATTTTGGCCTGGAGAATGCCATGAACAGAGGAGCCTGGCAGGCTACAGTCCATGGGGTCACAAAGAGTCAGACACAGCACTTCCAGCCTTTTCATGTTTCATAGACCAGAACAGCAGACCTAGATGCGGCCTAACTGCCATCAGCGGTTGGAGTGCGTCTCCCACGTACCCCAGATGGAGAAAAGAACTGGGTGCCAGTGAGTCCCTGTAACTTCTTCCACCATCCTCAGCTGTTATTGTCCTTCTCCTGCATCTGTACCCAAGTTTGTTTTCTAGACCCGGAGCCAGCCCTACTGCCCAAGAGTTTCTTCTTCCCCCTTTTCATTTCTGCCACGTGTGCTGCAGGCCATCCTGAGCCCCCTGGCCCAGGGGAGGTGATTCTTGCAGAGGAAGGGCTGTTTCTGAAGCCCTCCCTGACCCTCTCCCCAGCCCCTCTTCTGCTGACTGAAGAGCCCTCGTCAATTTGTTGACAACCCGGAATCAGGCCTCCGGCATCTGATTACGGCGGTGCCTCTGACTGTCAGGGATAAATGTCTGTTGTCTTTACGAAGATCTATGTTGATGGAGGTGTCAGCAGAGACAGTGGTGGCGGAACCAGATCCCTCCCCAGTGAGATGTCATTTGTGGGCAAGTCAGATATTTCCAGTTCCCGGCAGAACTCGGGCCTCTGAAGAGAGTGGAGGTAGGATGGCTGGCAGATATGTGAGGCTGCCTGGGGTGAAGGGTGGGGAACCAGAAGCCAGAAGTGAGCAGATCATGTGTGAAGTGGCATCAGCAGCCCAGAGGGGAAACTGCTTGAAAGAAGCTAAGCTTCTGGGCTGCAGGAGACCACGAAGATCCCCCAAGCGGAACCCAGCAGGCCGACAAACAAGGACCAGAACACGGTGCCGGTATGGTCTCTGAAAATTAGATCTGACTCCTGGTCCTATCACCAGACAGCTGTGCGCCCTTGGAACAATGGCTCAGCCTCTCCGTGTCTCCTTGGTAAACGAGTGTTCAAAAGCCCTGCCTTGTGAGCTTCTCATAAAACTGCAGTGAGCTGGATGCAATGTGTTCAGCACAGGGCTTGGCCACAGCAAGACCTCCATCAGGGGTGAGTGGAAGCTCAGGGAGAGGGAAACAGGCCCATTCTGGAGATGCTGGGCCACTGTAGCATGTTCTTCACCCAGACTGCCTTCGCCTGGACGATGCACCCCTTCTCTGAGTGTTGGCTGCTAATGGCTCCCAGCTGTCCCCTTCTCAAGCGCCTCCTTACCACTGAGGCTAGGTTTCCCATTTCCTGGCACCTGGGTTAGCTCATAGCCTAAGACCTGCAATGTGGATGTACAAAAGATCTCCTTGTTTCCTTAAGATGGGACTGACTCCATGTGCTCCAGAGCTCGGCAGCAGGACCACCACAAAGCTAGACTTCTGCTGAGACCATGAGCTTGCACTTATCCTGCTGCTCTCTGGAGAGCATCTTCTCAACACATTATGGGTTCTCAAGTCCCCATCTCAAGCTCTGCTTCTAGAGAATCTGACCAAGACAGACATCAAACAGAAG
Organism: Bison bison bison; assembly: GCF_000754665.1. Taxonomy (NCBI): domain Eukaryota; kingdom Metazoa; phylum Chordata; class Mammalia; order Artiodactyla; family Bovidae; genus Bison; species Bison bison. The sequence continues at coordinate 299,918 of NW_011494730.1, forward strand.
GCCAAAAAATGAGATCTAAGGTGGTCTCAGGTGGCCTAGAGCTTGTCATGACCTGGGTCTGACCCCCGCTGAGCAGCCAGACTGGGCTTCTGCACAGACACTGAGTTATGTGGCCTCTGGTGAACTTTGATCCCTTGCCTGGGGGCACTGGCCTAGAGCTGGTGTGGCATTTGGTCAGGGCATTTAGGATAAGCTTTAGGGAGATAGGGAGGCAAAGCAGGGAAGAAGAGCGAACTCCCAGCCCTTCCGATTTCTCTATTTATTGCCTCATTCATGGACGCCTTATCCCTATGTACTTAAACAGGATTTGAGGAGCTTAAAACTAAATGCACTTAAAAGGGAATGATCGTAAAAGCAAAACAGCACAAAAACCATGTCAGAGGAGTGAAATATTTTTATTTCCTTGGAGGTTAACTGGGATAATGAAGTCAGAGCTTTTTACTTAGATCACCAGGAAAGCGAGTTATTGCACACAGCGCCCCTGAAGAGTCAACGAAGCCCTTACTTCCCTGGTAAGTTCCTCCAGGAGTTCTGAGACCCACACAGGTATCCTTCCTGTCCAACTCTGGAGCCATGCCTCCTGACTTCAACAGAGGAGGCAGAGGCTCCCACCCTACCCCCAGCACTTTGCAGGGCCTGGGGAACGTCCCTCCCCTGTCCAGCACTTTCCCCCTCTGCACAATGAGGGGGTTGAGCCTGATGATCTCAGGGAGGGGGTGTTCTCTAGCTCTGAGGCTCAAGAACCCCATCTGAGAAAACCAGAGGCCAGAGTTTCCAGGTCTCAAGCAGGTGGAATGTGAATCTCACACTCCCAGGTGGTGGGAGATGCTGAGAACCCAGTGCCGGGTCTGAAGTGAAGTGAAAGTCACTCAGTCATGTCCGACTCTTTCTGACCCTATGGACTGTAGCCCTCCAGGCTCCTCTGTCCATGGAATTCTCCAAGCAAGAATACTGGAGTGGGTAGCCATCACCTTCTCCTGGGCATCTTCCCAATTCGGGGATCAAACCTGGGTTTCCCACATTGCAGGCAAATTTTTTACCATCTAAGCCACCAGAGAAACCCATTGAGTCTGAAGCTGATGGACAAAAGTAAGGAGATTGGATACAAGGTCAAGCTAAACCCAAGACAGAGAAAGTGCAGGAGAGGGACATGGAGGCGGGAGACCAGGACAACCTGCAAGCTCAGAAAAGGGCTGGAACAACAAGGGAAGTCTCTGTCCCACTGGGAAGGTTTGATCTGAGCTAGGGTTAGAACCAAGAGAAACGAGCAGAGACAGACAGGAGACCCTGCCCTGGCTGAGGGGACCTGGGGGCAGGCAGGAGAGAACTTGGGAGCCCTGGACCAGGGGTCTTCAGAGTCTCCACTCGTCGTTGGCCACTTAGCTGGAGGCAGGCACTGCGCTAAGCCCTGGATGTGCACTCCCTCTCCTATTTCATCTTCCCAATTCTCTTTGAGATGGATTCCACGGCAAGCTCCATCTTGGAGGTGAGGCCAATGTTAAGACTCTGCCTCAGGTCATCACCTGGTAAGAAGCAGAGTCAGGTTTTGCCTCAGTTACCTTTGACTCAGAGTCAGTGTTCTTCTGCCATAATGCCTCTCTCAGTGGGATTCAGGGCATTCTAGGTCCCGGGAGGACCCAAAAGAAGTCAGGTCCTGCTTTGCTAATCACATCACTTTCTAGTACCACATGTGTTCTCACTTGCCTTCAGGAGCTAAGCCCTTCACAGTACAGGCACTGATGGAGGGGGAGGGTGGCTATCAGGCACTGGATCAGAAGAGGATGGAAGAAGAATCTTAGCAAGTGGGGCCTTTCCATGTCCATAGACGTCAGATGGTCAGCCAGACCCCTATCTGATCTAGCACCTGACTGCACCCCACCTCGAGATCTCTGCCCTAAGCATTTGCATTTCCTAGGACCAAGGAGGCAGCCTGTGAGTTTCAGGGCACCCAGTGGTGTTGGCTTCAGGCACTCCTGGTGCCCCGCTGGCACAGAGGAGACGTCAGGGGCATCTGCCACTTACAGAGCATTTCTGTGCACCGAGGTGCCAGGAGTGCACAGAACTGTTTGGCACAGTGGAGATTAGTGAGCTGAGCCTCTCATTTTGCAGGCAGCCCTGCTCCTCGGTGCTCAGAGACCAGCATTTCATGAGGAGCATCATCCAGGCGCAGAGCAGCTCTTGAAAGCACACCAGGGCAGGCAGTGAGAGATGTGAATGGTGTGTTCCAGGCAGGCTCCCTCCCTGAGCAGCGACCCTGAGGATCCAGAGGCAACCAGGCTCAGGCCTGGCATCGGCGGCCAAGACAGCATCACCCCGATTTCCGGGCACTTCCAGGGCCCCAGAGAAATTCCACAGTTGCCACCGTGCTGGGCATGAGGTTGATACTGTCATTATCCCCCTTCTATAGCTGGGGAAACTGAGGCTCAAATGAGAGGAGCCAGTTGAGAGTGAGGTTGAGAATGTGCTGGACCACACTGGTTGGTTAAATCCTGACTCTACCATCGTCCAGCTGTGTCCTTGGACAAGTTCCTTGACCTCTCTGAACCTCAACTTTTCCAGCCACAATGTGAAAGAAATACCAGTACTTCTCCTAGATGTCATAATGGAAATTAGATAAAAGGTGAGACCGTGGAGATCAGCACCCAAAGTCCAGACGTTTCAGGGAGAAGTGAGCAGGAGGAGATCAGAGCTGGGAAGTGAACCTCAGAAGGTAAGACATTAGGGGTGGGTTTAGGGGGAGCTACATAGGTAATCACACCCGACCTAAGCGGCTTCAGCCTCTGCCTCACCCACCCTCTCCTGGCACCAGGAACAGACCGCCTGCCCAAGAATCTGCTGCTGGTCCTAGAATGCTCAGCCAGCTTGGCTGAGGGTGAGTGGTCCTGTGGATCCAGGGGCAGCACAGACCCCCTCTTTACCACTTACTGCCACACCCTGGTGGTGTCTTCAGGATACCATAAACATAGAATGTAAGATCTAAGCATCTGGGAACTCTTCTCTTTCCGTTCTGCCTAGCATCCCCAGTTCCCAGAAAAGGCTTTACCTGCAGTCAGTGACCAAGGAAGCTGCCCATGTGGTCCAGAAATTTGGCTTTCTTGGACAGTTCCTGAGCTGAATTACAATAAACTCTCTCTTTCCCTGTGTCTCCACTTCTCAATCTCTCTCCCTTTTCTGCTCCTTTCCCCCTCTCTCCTTCCCACCCTCCTTCCCTAAATTTTCCTACCACATTCAAGTCA
>NW_011494730.1:303253-318870 GCF_000754665.1 Bison bison bison
GCACCTTAAAACAATAGATGCATTAAACAAACATCAAGGGAAGAGGAAATGAAAGCAAGCAAATTCAGAGCATGGGGTCAAGACAGAAAATACAAACCGGAAGTTACTACAAGGAATTTGGCTCCAGGCCAAAGAAGAAGGAGCTGGGATCTGTCACTGGATCTCGGGGTCCACAGGGTAAAAGCAAACAGGCTGCTCACGTGTCCTGGGTCTAGAGACCACAGAACCACTTGAATGCCCTTACCAACGGCTGATGCAAAGAGCTGACTCATTGAAAAAGACCCCGATGCTGGGAAAGATTGAGAGCAGGAGGAAAAGGGGGTGGCAGAGAATGAGATGGTTGGATAGCATCGGCAACTCGATGGACACGAGTCTGAGCAAACTCCAGGAGATAGCGAAGGACAGGGAAGCCTGGCACAATGCATTCCATGGGTTCACAAAGAGTCAGACACACTTAGGGACTGAACAACACCACCTGACAACTGACTTAAAAATCCTGCCCAGGGCCTGTGAATTAGCAGTGCTCTCTGGGGCTGCAACCTGACCCCCTGGGAGGACAGATGGCAGGGATCCAGGCTCTGCATCGCAGCCTGAGGGACCTAAGCACACAAGGACAGCCTACTTCACCAGTCCTTCCAACTGGTGCCCAACTACTGCTGGGGCCTCTTATCCAGGGCAACTGCTATCCTGCCTCCTCGGATTCACAGAGAATCAGAGGGGCTGGGGGGAGAAAGGCACATTTACTGAGCTCCTACTGTATGCCAGGCACTTGCTCACCCCCTTACACCTCCCATGGGCTCTTTCCCATTTGGGTCTTGGTTAATCCCTGTGCTTGAAATGTTCTTTCTCCCCTTTGCCATTGGACAAATCCCTCCCAACCTACACAGCATCTCTCCATTACAGGTCCTCTGCCATCCCTGCATCATGCTTCCTGTCATCCTCTCTCAGCCATTTCCTCTCCCCTCGCAGCACGCATCACAATTTATGCTGCTTCCTAAATGCTTGTTAAACGCGCACGTCTGCCTTCTTTTGTGTTGTGTTTTCCTGTGTGTCTGAGGCATTTATGACACCGCCCGGTGCCTAGTAGGTGCTCAATAAATATTTGTTGAAGGAGGAAGAGATTATTTCTACTTATCTGATGTGTCTGGGGTGGGGGGATTTAAATAATCTGCTCAAGGTCACACAGCAAGGAGGAGCTGGAGCCAGGATCTGAGCCCAGATGGTCTGGCTCTAAAGTCCACTCTCTCTTCTCAGCATTAGCTAGCAGACTCCAGCTAAGGATGTGGGTGAGGGGACAGTAGAGGGAATGGCTTTGGGGTCTCCAGCAGCTTGGGTGGTAGGAGGCAAGAGGTATTTGGCTTTGAATCAGTCATGCCACAGGAAAACGCGTTGCAAGGAACATTTCCTGCCACCTGTTATTCATAAATTCTGGAAACATTTACTGAGTCCCAAACACTGAGCTCAGTGGCAAAGATTCAACAGTGAACAAGACGGAGGTGGCCCTGCTTCTGCAGACCTTGCAGCCTAGCAGGACCACCCAGACCTGTTCCCAGTGGGATGCTGGTACAGGCTCAAACCAGCTCTCAAGGACCGATCGTTCATTTTTCAAGAATTTTCAAGCTGGCTGATAAACACTGGCACTGTTAAAAATTAAATGATGCAAATGTACAAACAAATAAACTCTAAACAAGTGTGATAAATGTTCAAAACCCATCGTGTGTGCGTGTGAGCTCAGTCACGTCTGACTCTGTGCTACCCCATGGACTGTAGCCCAACAGGCTCCTCTGTCCCTGGGATTCTCAGTGGAGCAGGTTGCCCTTTTCTCCTCCAGGAGGTCTTCCCCAACCAGAGATAGAACTCCAGTCTCCTTCATCTCCTGCACTGCAGGCGGATTCTTTACAGCTGAGCCATCAGGGAAGCCCCAAAATCCATCTGGTCTTGGTTATTATCTATGACCCAGAGATTATTTTTATCTGTTGAATCTGGAAATACCAAATTTCCAGTGACGTCATATTGTACTTGGAAACTGGAAGTATTTACATCAGCTTACCTAGCAAACACTACAAATCAGGGTGTGTTACGTTGTGTTGTGGTTGTTTGAGAGCCAGTGGCTAAGCACTTAGAGTTCCCCACTGCCGGGCCCCCATTACGCAATCCAGATCATCTTAAACCACCTTGGCTCCTCACTGGAAGTTGCTGGGCCAGGATTCAGGCTGCAAGGTGAGGACCTTGGCGGGGGCACATTCTGCACCCCTCGTTCCCTCCTCATTGGCCTCTGGGTGAGTTTATATATGCAGGGCCCCGGCTCACCACCTCTTCACCTCCTCAGAAAAATATCTAAGCCTGGTCATTCCATTGGAAAACAGCTGTTCCCACAAAGCTTTCAGGCTTATTTCCGATCACAGACACAGCTGGACCGCAGCTCCCAGGCCGATATGTAACTAACTTTCACTTTACTCACATTCACAGGAAAATTGACGATTTTCTGCCGTTTTATTACACTTGACGATAATTTAAAAGGCAGGTTTAGTGCATCCATAAAACCAACTTTGCAACAAGCTTGTGATGATAGAAAAATATATGCAGCTGGGACCTATTGTTTGGAGTTCTAAAACAGAGGCCAGGGAGAGCCCTCTGGAGGGGCCATGTCTACCTACGGCTTCTGCTTCCAGAACCTCGGCCCACCTCTGTCCCACTTCTGGAGGGGCCAGGCCAGCCTGGGGCTCTTTCCTGCACGTCCCCATGCCAGCCTGAGCAGAACGCTCCCAGCCTTCATCCCTGAGCGGCCGCTCACTGACCACCGATGCCGGAAAACTTAACCCAAGTTCTGGGCCACACACGCACCAAGTGCTCTGCTGAGGCCTTCAAGGGCAACGCTGGCTTCCGAAAGGAAATTTATAGCCAGCTAATCAAAGCTTAATTACAGTAGCTCAGCAGGCTCCAGCAGGAACTCAGGCCAGAATGGTTTTGCTAGGAAACTTTTTACGAGCTTAAGCAGAAGCAGCAAATTAGCAGGAATGAGAGGAAAATCGTCCTGCCTTTGCCGTGTCCCCGAGCTGGGGATCTGCAGAGTCACCCGCAGAATGTGGCTCTGGGTGGGCCCAGGAGGGGGAGTCGGGGGTGGCGGCTGCCTGAGTGTGGTCCCCTGGGGTCAGTGGGTGGGATCCACGTGTCACACGCACTCCTGCCACCCTGGTGGTGAGAAATAAATGGTGACTGCACACCTCTCCTCACCACCACCCACTAGCCCCCACCCTGTTCCATCTCCGTGGCCACTGGGCGTGGCTGAAGGTCACCCACACCATGTGACCTGGAGTCTCCTCCTTCCCTGGCATACCCTTCATCTCAATCCTCAATTCCTTATAAGTGCTTCTGATCAATAAACTCTCCCACCTTCCCCCTCTCTCCATATTTCAAAATTCCTCTGCTCTCTCTCCAAAAGCCTCCAATCCACCACTTAACTAACCCCTTCTCTCCTGCTCAAAGACCTGCCTCCAAGTTCCCAGAAAAACCAAAGCTATGAGTCAGGACTGTTTCCAAACCCTGACCTCTCTACACCTGGCACCCACACATTCCTTCATGCTCACCCCTCCTTTCTTCCTCCCTCACTTCTCTAAGGAAAGGCCACTTTAGAGCAAAGAGCCACACCTGGGTTTGACTCTTGTCCCCGCCACCAACTAAAACGTACTTCCTTAGGCAGATAATTTAGCTTCTCAGAACCGCAGTGTCCTTGTCTATAAAATGGGAAAAATAAAATCTTCAACGCGAGGTGAGGCACTACATTGAATAATTCACGCGCCATAGAACTCCACACCTGCGCATTGTAACATGCATAAGTGATGGTTATTATATTTAATTACAACATGGACAGCAGATATCCAAAGAAACTATAGTTGCCCCCTAAATCAGGGGTCTGGGGTTTGAGGGCTTCCAGATCCCTGTGTCTGTTATCAACGGTCAGACCCAAAAGATGCTGTCTCTGTAACCGAACTGGGGAGAGGGTGCCCCAAGAGAGGTGTGCGCAACACTAAAGACAAGTAAATTGGAAGGATGGAGACCTCAGGATAGAGAAAAGCATGGGCCCTGGAGCTGGGCGGGGGTTTCTGCCTAGATGAGTTGACCACGTGTAACTCCCAGGGGCACAGAGCAGGAGGGAGGAGGGTATACTGGGTTTATTTCAATTTCTCAGCTGAAGCAGCCTTCAGGGATTAATCATTTCATTTACAAATTAAGAAAGGACTGAAATATGCCTGGTGCTGCTCTAGCCCATGTAGACGCTTGCTTTCGACTTTATGAACTTCTTTAACAATGAATAAAACCACTCTGGCATGACAGGCGCCTGTATTATTCTGTGCGGATTCCTTATTCCTAATGTCATCAATTACAATAATCAGAAAACTGTAACACCAGGTTGGAACAGGGATGTTGCTGGGGAGCGGAGCAGACGTGCGAGACCACGGCTCTTCAGAACCGCTCACTCGTGCTTTTAAAGCACCATAAGGTGGTGGGAAATGTGATTGCCCTTAAGTTTTAAATTACCTGCAATCATTAAAATAATCTAGTTCTTATTCATAAAGCTGTGATTATATTTTACATACCCAGTAAACACTTTATGAGACAAACCCACAATTCTGCAACGAAATAAAGAAACTCAGTCTGGTGGTGTCAAAATGCTAAGACATGTTGGCGTGAAATTAGCCCAACACACTGAGTATGGAGGGTGAACACTATTCATGGCCCACACTCTGTGTCTCTCTGGTGGGCGGTAGGGTGGGTTTTTGAAAGGATATTAAGCAGATGAGGAAGAGAAAGGACAGGAGAGGAGGAGGCAGCCCGTTTCTGAGCTTCTGGAATTGTCTTCAGCCCATGTCTCTGGGCGACCTCTGTCCCTCTGACCCCTCTGGTGCCAGTGGGGAAGGTCATTACCCATCATGCAGCTTGCCTGGCACTACAAAAGGCATGTTGGGAATCCTTGAAGGAGAAACTCTTGTTTCTCTCATTTGATAGTTGAGGAACCTGAGGCTCAGAGAGGTCAGCTGATTTTCCTAAGATCACACAGTAAGTGGCAACGCCACACTCGAGCTGCAGGTCTGTGTGACGCCAAAGCCTACACTCCACACTTTTTTGTGGGTGCCTTGGCCCAGGTCACATGGCAGTGAATGCAGACTGGCACCCTGCTGGCTGAGTGACTGGTCTGGCCTGACCCCACTCAGGCATTTTTTATTATGCTGAGTCATACTGTAATGTGGTCCAGGCAGCCTCAGCATTCAGTGAGATGTCAAGGACAAGGCCCAGGGGGCACTGGATCTGAAGCCAAATGTTATGAAAAAAAATCCCTGACTCTACTCTTTGCGACCCTATGGACTATACAGTCCATGGAATTCTCTAGGACAGAATACTGGAGTGGATAACCTTTCCTTTCTCCAGCGGACCTTCCCAACTCAGTAATCAAACCCAGGTCTCCCGCACTGCAGGCGGATTCTTCACCAGCTGAGCCACGCATGCTCAGTGTCTTTGCCTAAACCCCCAATCAGAGGAGTTCCTCCTCTTCCCAAAGGGATCAGAGGCTGAGCAAATGCAAAGTTAGGTCTTAAGCATTGTTCCAAAGGAAGTGCCTCTACCTAGAACCCCAAGTTGTGATAAATGAGAGCTGCCCTTACCCCAAACAATAAAGGTAAAGAGAGTGAAAACCATTTCTAATCCCCTCTCTCCAGACCTTCTCTTTTGCAAGTTCCCTTGGGTGCTTTGCACAGTCACATGACTGCAGTCACTGGGCACATCCATGGCACTTCAGTGTCAGCTATCTCAGGGATTACTAAGGCTGCTCAGAATCATCACAGCCACGTCCACAGGCTGGGAGTGTTTCCATGGGGCAGGAGCCCACCATTGAAGCACCCTCTGCTTTTCAGTGATGGGACAGGGGCTGCTTCTACAAGGGGCATTACAAATAGCTCCTGGTGGTACTGAGCTTTCAGCCTGGCCTTGGCCATTCTTTCATGCATGTGCTGGCCACCCAGACCCCCACCAAGTCCTAGCATGACTTTGGTTGGGAAGTAGCTAAAGGGCTAAAGGAAGTCCCATCCCCTTACAGTTCCAGGGAGAGACATGTCTTTTCCAGATGTGCACTCATCTGGGGTCTTAGCAAACAGTGGTCATTAGTGAGAAGGGCTGGAGCCCCACTAGGCAAAAAATGGTTGAGCTTTAGCACAATCGCTGTAGTTCAAGAGCCACTCTGTGGTCTCATTTGTTAGTATCAACACCCAGTGTACATCATAGACAGGTGCCTGACACCCCCCTGCACACCAGCCTCAGAAGCAAGTTTGACACAGCTCAAGAGCAACAGTCCAGCAACCATCTGCCCATAGGCTGTGTTAAGAAGCATTCTGAGACTACCTAAGGAATAAAGCAGGGCCCAGGTTCTCAGAAGTCTGCTATTTGGGATCAAGGCCAAGATGCCAAGGAGCCTGAGCCTTCTGTACTCCCCTCTGTCCCTTACCTCCCTTAGCTCCTCACAGTCCACCACCAGATCCTTCTGAGTCCACCTCCTAACATCACTCTCGGGTTGGCTGCTTCTCCCCATCCCCGTGGCTGTCCCCTGCCAATCCCTCCACCCTCATCTCCATCACCTTCCCTTCAACACTAGACCAGCTCCTTGAACACACCACTGAGGCATGAGGGGAAAATAAATAGCTCTCTCTTTCTATGTTCAGGCTCAGACTCCAATGGGAGTCTGGTGAGAGAAAAGGGGAGAATTGAGCAAAGTCACACTCTTAAACTCACAGATGACTTGAGTCTCTCCTTTTCCCTCAGGGAGGGCCAGGGAGGAGCAAGGGGACAGAAGAACAAGGTTCCTCTCCCTGGAGGAGACATCTTCTCCTGGAAACATGAAGACAGGAAACTCGGATTCTCCCTGACATGTTTCCACCCCAGGGCCCTCACACATGCTCTTCCCACAGTCACCAATGTGCTTCCACTGCAAACATTTACCTCCCTAATCCACTCCCCACACCCCCGCATCCTGTACACCCAGCTCAAGCACCTCTTGCTCAGAGGAGCCTTCCTGATACCCCTGTAAGGTGCTCTCATGGCTCTTCACACTCTTCCTCAGATCACTTGTCACAATTCCATTTAGACACATAGTTGAGGAAGCTATTGTTTAATGTGTGGGTCCCTCTTACATTGGAGGTGCCCTGAGTGGAAGATCCCTATTTGCTTGCATCTCCAGGCTCTTGGCCACAGGAGGCACTCATTCAATATCACTGAATGATGGAGCAATGGAGTACTACCACTCCATCTATGCCAACGAGAATTGACCATGTTGCACTGCAGCAACAAACAACCCCAGGATTTCAGGAGTTTTAACAAGATCTAGCCATGAAATTAAAAGACGCTTACTCCTTGGAAGGAAAGTTGTGACCAACCTAGATAGCATATTCAAAAGCAGAGACATTACTTTGCCAACCAAGGTCCGTCTAGTCAAGGTTATGGCTTTTCCAGTGGTCATGTATGGATGTGAGAGTTGGACTGTGAAGAAAGCTGAGTGCCAAAGAATTGATGCTTTTGAACTGTGGTGTTGAAGACTCTTGAGAGTCCCTTGGACTGCAAGGAGATCCAACTAGTCCTTTCTGAAGATCAGCCCTGGGTGTTCTTTGGAAGGAATGATGCTAAAGCTGAAACTCCAGTACTTTGGCCACCTCATGAGAAGAGCTGACTCATTGGAAAAGACTCTGATGCTGGGAGGGATTGGGGGCAGGAGGAAAAGGGGACGACAGAGGATGAGATGGCTGGATGGCATCACCAACTCGATGGACATGAGTCTGAGTGAACTCCGGGAGTTGGTGATGGACAGGGAGGCCTGGCATGCTGCGATTCATGGGGTTGCAAAGAGTCGGACACAACTGAGCGACTGAACTGAACTGAACTGAACTCTTGTTAAACCCACAGGTTCATCACAGACCATCCGGGTTACTGCACTCTCACTCAGGTCATCACAGACCATCTGGGTCACTTACCTCTCACTCACGTTGGAAGAGCAGCCACTGTCTGGAGCACTGCTGGTCCCTGGCAGAGGAGAAGAGAGTGCAGTGACTTCCACCCTGGCTTGTTAAAGCTTCTCCCCGGAATCACACGTCCACTCAGCGTTACTGGTCAAAGTGAGTCATGCGTTCACCTCCACCCTCAGGGCTGGACAAGTAACAATCCTATCCTGTGCCTGAGAGAATGGTAACCTTTGATGGGCAACAGTAATGACCTTCACACCACCCATTCAGTCACTGATGCCACCCTGGGCTTGGCCCTATGCTGGTACTGGGTGGAGACATGAGTCCCAGACACTGAGATGTCCAATATGGTGACAGCATATGACTGTCAAGCACTTGAACTGTGATTAGTCTGGATTTAGACATGCTCCAATTATAAAGTACACACCCAATTTCAAAGACCTGGCATAATGGAAAGATTTTTAAATGTCTCATGAATAATTTTTAATTCTGATTACATATTGAAATGATGCCACTTGGGTTAAATAAAAGATATTATCAAACCTAATTTCACCTCTTTATTTTTTACCTTTTTAATGTCTACTAGAAAACTTTAAATTATATATGAGGCTGGCATGTGTGGCTCACTCTGTTTCTATGAGCCAGCACTGGTCTAGAACCTCTAATTCTAGATGTGGCCAAAAGTAGGACTGAGACTGCAAATGAAATCAAGTGGGCCCACCTGTGGGAGGGAAGGGAGCAGAGCGGGGTGGGAGGGAGCCGGCAGGTGGGGTAGCTATAGCTTTCACTTCGTTTGAAACCTCACCAGCCCTTGGTGAAGATGAAGCCACTGTTCCATCCCCGGGTGGGGACCTCATTTACTGGTCTGCCTAGGGCTCCCTTAACACAGGCAAGCCCTGGGGTGTGGCATGGAGCATCGCTGCTACAGTCTGATGCCCCAGGAGCTGCAGCCAAGAAGGCGCTCTCGCCTGCAGAGGAGTGTTAATAAATATTTACCGAGCCCTTTGACAGCGCCAAGGGAGAATACAAATCAGCCCCAGCAGGCGCTGAGATGAGCCTCCCGGGGTTGGCAGCCAGAGACGATGGCCACACAGGGCCAGGCAGCACACTGACCTTCGTCCGCCTGCACCTACCCTGGAGTGGCCCAGCCATCCCCGTTTACAGAAGCCGTGAAATAGAACAATCTCTCACTATTGATTTTGTGCCTCTCCCTGTGACCGCCGCCCTGGATAACTCACAGCGTATGGATTTTTCTATAAACCCCCGAATTAATATCTGCAGCGGGAGGGAATATACTGCTGTTGGATGTGGCAAAACCTCCTGGCCCCACTGGGCTGGAGGTTGGAGGACACGTGGCCTATGGTTATTTCTCATGGGTCTGGGTCCATAGCCTGACCTCTGCTTGCAGAAGTCAGCAGGCCAGGGGCATGGAAACTGCCCTGCTGGCCTGTCCACCTAACCGCCAGGGGCTCTTGGTGTTCTCTGTGTTTGAATGAGGTTGGGCGTTGAAGAGTGTCTCAAGTCTCAAGACCTTACAATTTTTAAACAGAGGAATAGCGAGGAAAGAGCAGTTTTTGTGTTCATTGAACTTTGGTTTACTCTCAGCTTCACCACCAACCTGCTGTGTGACTTTTGAAAGTTACTTAACCTCTCTGTGCCTCCATCTCCTAATCAGTAAAATGGGAATGATATGATATGAACATTACAGAGTTGTTGCGATGATAATTTACTCATTTAACAAGTGCAAAACAATAGAATCTCCACTTGTATAAAAGCTATAAGGAAATAAGCGGGGGCTGATCTAAATAGTAACTTGGGAAGGTCTCTTGAGGTAGGGTTGTCAGGGAGGGTTTCTCTGAAGAGATGACATCTGAGTTTAGACCTGAAGGGTGAAAAGAAGCCAGGCAAAGAGCTGGGGAAGAAAATTTCAGGCAGAGAGGACACAAGTGCAAAAGCCCAGAGAAGAAGGTGTGGTCAGTGCACAGCACATTTCCCTGCAGGGAGAAGGAACCCAGGGATGTGAAATCATCTCTTTGCTTCAAGGGAAGGGGCCTTTGTTAGGGCGGTGAGTGGGAGTTGGAGACAGTGGAGAGAGAGTTGGGCCCTGCTTACCTCCACCTCCCTTCTTCTGAGTTCAACCCTCCCTCCTGGTTAGTGGGAACAGGAGAGTCAGGGAGCTGTCCTGGGTGCTGAAGTGGAAAGGAGGTGGCAGGTAAGATAAGAATGTAGGAGAGAGGCAGCCAGGGTGTGCATCCAGCCAGACAAGTGCTCCAAGGGCCAACAATTGACAGAAAGAGCAGACACATTAGTGAAAAATGAATAAACTCCCCCAGCTAAAGTCAAGTAAACGTTTGCTGCAGAGGCGTCTAATCCAATTGTCTTTAATAAAACCATTGATTGGGTTTGGGAGTCTCCTCAGGGCCTGGCCAAGCCGGTTGGTTGCAGAGCCGCCCCTCAATTCCTCCCCATTCAAGGTCCCTCCTTTGCTTTCGTAAATTAATTTGACTTGACACTTCAGGGCATAAAGATGTGGAGGTAAGTTAGGGCCAAAGGAACTCTCGTGGCTAGGGCAGGCACGGGCATGTGCTTGGGTTTAGGTGTGCAGGTGTGTGTGCTTCTGGATACACGCATGTGCCACTGAGAAGAAAGTGGTTAAGGATGCCAGGTCTGGAGTCAGGCTGTCTGGGTTCCAATCTCAGCTCTCTACAACTTACTCAACCTCTGAGGTCTCGGTTTTGGCATCTGTAAAATGGAGATTAAAACAAGACTGGAAACCTCAAACTACTGCTGTGAGGATTTGATGAGATAACCCATGTAAAGTGCTCAGTGAGCCCCTGCTCCCTGGCCTGCACTGCTAACCGTGCCCCAGGCTGGGTCTTGGGCCTCAGTTTTCCCGTCAAGTACTTTGGTGCCTCCTTTGCTGATTCTGAGGCATCCTGCTTGATCACATCCCTGAAGCCTGCAGAGCCTGTGCCTGTATCCTTGCTGGGAGCTAGATCCTGCTCCCAGTTCCTCACTGCTCTCCTGGGACAAACCAAGTCCTCATCCTCTCACTTCTCAGACCAGGGGCTATAACTACATCAGGTCTTATCAGTCATACAACCTCCTCCATCAGACTGGTTCCCATGGCCTCAGCAGCTGGCTTTGTGCTTCCTGGCTCTTGGGCCAGTCTAGCCTTCTTTCTCTTACAGGGTGGCAGGACCCTGAGCCTCTGAGCTGCCAGCCTCTGACTCCACTCTCTCCTGCCTGTGAGAGGGGGTGTCCCAAGTGTCCCAGGCCCAAAACTGTTCCCATTAATATCTCTTACACTTATATGTGAGTGTGTATGTCTGTGCAAGAGAGAGTATATGGATGTGGGTCCATGTGTGGGAATGTAAGAGGGGAGTGAAAACGTGCTTTAGAGGTGAATCTAGTGGCAGATCCAGAGGAGAAAGGAGGCAAAGACCATACAATACAGGCTGGATGGGGTGGCCCAGGACAGGGAGGTAGGGCACAGAGGAGGGCCCAGTCCTACTGCAGAGGAGGCGATGCCTGAGCCGAAGCAGGAGACACATGCAGAATTAGGTGAAGGGCTGCCGGGGCAGGGACACAGTGAGCAAACCAGGTGGTTGTTGGGACCACCGTGCAAGCCACCACCAACGCTGGGGTTTTGCTGAAGCCGAGGACAGGTGAGTGGGATCAACAGCATCTGGGGTGCTGCTAGTCACAGGGAGGGATGAGGGGGATAGCTGGGCAGAGTCTGAAGGGAAGCGTGAGGAAGAGGAGTCTCCCCTCACATGTGGAAGCAAGAAGGGGAGGCTGTATGTGGAGAGAGGACTAGAGCTGGGGCAAATACAGGAAGATGGACTGATGCTTGTCCACCGATGAGCCAGTCCAGCAGGCAGAGAGCTGGACTGAATGCAGTGAGGGGCAGGGTCCACGGAACAGAGAGGAGACTGGGGGTCAGAACTGACCCCTGTGGCCCCAGTGAGACCCGGGACCGCAAATCAGCAGGGTGCTTGGGCTCTGCTGTGTGGTCTTGTCCAGGTGGCAGAGCCTCTGAGTAAAAGTGGTGGAAGAGAAGTGGGGAAGAAGCCATGCAAGGCTGGGCCCTACCAGGCAGACAGAACATGGGCAAGGGGTAAAGGTACAAGCAGATGGTACAGGTGGCTCTCTACCTGGTCTCAGGCTGAGCAGAACAAAAGTGGGGTCAGAAGGGGGTGGGGGAAAGAGGGGATGAGGAGGAGGCAGAATGGAGAGCCACCATGTAGGAGACCTACTAAGTGCCAGGCACTGGGCTAAACACTTGATATACATCAACACTCAGAGCTCGCAGCAGCCCTGCAAGGCAGGATTAGTAAACTCCTCTTAGAGATGAGGAAGCAGAAGCTCGGAGGGATTCAGTGACCTTCCTGGAATCATACAGCTAATTACTTCCACGGAGTAACTTAAAAGGACACTGAAAAGATAGGAGGTTACAGACAGAGAGCAGTTAAGATTGCAAAGCTGCATATGACTTAAGTGATGAGACGGTCCAAGGTGCGGCACCTCTGACAGAGAGGCCAGAGTGCTGGACAGCCTGTCCACCGGGCCAGGGAAACCCCGAGGACGGTGGCTGTTGAAAACAGCCAAGTATTTTACCAGCAAAATGGGCTTATTTGAATACAGGAGAGAATTGTTATCAGGGACAAGCGTACTATAGCAAAAACTATAGGCAAACAAAGGAGAGGGACATTACATTATAGACAAATGAGAAAGTTGGGATGCGTGCTTTGAATGAAAGACCGTCGGAGGAAACGAGAATTCAGGGTGGTGAAGGCTTCCCACGGCCTGACTTGCAATGGTTCCCATTGGCTGGGTTTGTTGCTGGGTAAGGAGAAATCTTTCTTTCTCCTGCTGGAATGGTAAAGTAGACACTTTCTGCTGGGAATGCAGGGTAGGTCTCTTCCTGTTGGGGTCTCTGGCTGGAGTGGTAGTGTGTGGGAGCTCCCTCTTCTGGCCTCCTGGTTCCATTTTGAATGAAGTTTCCTTTATTAAGTTTCACATTGCAGGGCTTGGGGTGGGTCAGGTGCCAAAGTCATCATGAGATCTTCCTCCCATCCTTCTTCCCTTGCCTTCTTCCCTCCCTCCTTCCCTCTTCTCTTTCTTCCTTCCTTTCTCCCTTCCTTTCGTTCATTCCTTCAATAATTCAATATTTCTTGAGCACTGGGATTCAAGGTATGAACTAGATAAATTGGTCCCTCCCCTTTGAAGGAATTCTATTTCAGTAGGGGAAAGACAGGGGTTTCCCTAGTGGCTCAAGGACAAAGAATCTGCCTGCAATTCAGGAAACACAGGAGACTCGGGTTTGATCCCCGGGTCGGGAGGATCCCCTGGAGGAGGAAATGGCAACCCACTCCAGTATTCTTGCTGGGAAAATCCAATGGACAGAGGGGCCTAGCAGGCTACAGTCCATAGGGTCACAAAGAGTCAGGCACGACTGAGCTACTGAGCCTGCATACACAGGGAAGAGACAATTTTAAAATGCAAATAAATAAAATAATTCCATTAGTGATAAGTGTTAGTTTCTCAGTCAGGTTTGACTGTTTGTGATCCCATGGACTATAGCCCACTAGGCTCCTCTGTTCATGGGATTCTCTAGGCAAGAATACTGGAGTGGGTTGCCATTCCTTTCTCCAGGGGATCTTCCTGACCCAGGGACGGAACCTGGGTCTCCCACCTTGCAGGCGGATCCTTTACCATCTGAGCCAGTAGGGAAGACCCATTAGTGATGAGTTCATAAAGAAAGTAAGAAGGTGATTGAACTGAGTGCCCAGGAAAGGTTTCCCTACAGAGAAACCCAGGGATGGGAAAGAGTCAGCTATGTAGGGGTCTCAGGGCAGAGCATTCCAGGCAGAGGGGCATCCATGAGTAGGGGACAACCAGTGGATTAGAGGTGCAGCAAGAAGGTGTGGTGGGGTGGGAGTGCTGTGTGAGGGGGAGCAGGAAGGAGAGGACTTGAAAGGTTGCCAGGGCTTGAGCTGGAAGGGACTAGAAAGGGTTAGAATCTATTCTAGTTACAATGAGAATCTTTTGGAGGCTTTTAGCCAGGGGGAAAATATCCCTCATTCACATTTTAAGAAATCTACCTCTTCTCTGTGGACCATGGACTGTAAAGAGGAAGCAGAGTGGGCAGTGGGGAGACTCTAGTGGAGCCCAGGAGAGGGAGATGCTGGTGGTCTGCAGGAGGGGGCAGAGAGGAGTTGACATCAAATCTGGGAGATATTGGAACAAAGAGGGATCACCAAGAAGCGGGCAGTTCCAATAGCTCCCTGTGTGCTGCGTGTCTATATCCACCCTTACTCCTTTATGCTTATATTTAGTGAGCATCTGCTTGAACCAGATGCTGTCCTGGGAGCCAGGGGTACACCTGCAAACCAAGGAGACAAAGTTCCCTGTTCTCAGGCAACACCCATTCTAGCATGAATGAGACAACCAGCACCTGATAACATAGACTGTCAGGCGGGGGCAGGTGCTGGGAGGAAAACAAACAGCGAGGCGGGCTGGGGAGTGAGCAGGGAAGGGGTTGTCATTTCAGATCAGGGGCTGAGAAAGGCCGCACAGAGGTGAAGATCTGCATCAGCAGGAGGAGATCTGGGGAAGGACGTTCAGGGAAGAGAGAAAGGCAAGTGCAAAGGCTGGAGAGGAGAGTTAACTTGCCAGGACTGAGGAATAGTGAGGAGGCCCGTAGGAGTGGAGCAACGAATAGGAGGAGAGAAAAGGCAATGACGTGAGAGTGGTGACGGTGTCTCGTGGGGCCCCCTGTGCAACACTGATAGGGCGAGGGAGGGGTGGAGGGCCGAAGCTGGTGGCCAGTGGCCAGGACACAGCACGCCCCAGAGTCAGGATTTAAACCTGGCTGGCTCCACGGCCAGTGCACTGAGTACCTTCCTCCGCCAGCACTGGTTGGCATAATCAGGGAAGACAAGGTGCAGGATTGTGGTGTGGTCACTCAGCACCACAGAATATCAGCCAAATGCTATTATTCTAGTATTAGACCCATTTTACAGATGAGGAGATAGAGGCAGCTATCAGTTGCCTGAGGCCATGCTGCTAGGGAAGGGTGGAACTGGGCTTCAAACCAGATCAGTCTGACCCCAGTGCCATGCACACACCAGCTGCTTTAGCTGTTGATCCCTGAGCTTGGACAAGGGTGGCCCTGAGCCCAGGAAGAGGGGCCTGCTGGGACAGAATGAAGCAGACTCTGCCCACCCATCCCTCTGTCCATCCGCTCTTCCATCCACCAACATGTCCACTGGCTCTGCACTTGGACTCTGCTCCTGGGCTTCCCTCTGGCTCAGGGGCTGGCACCAGGGCTGACCCCAGGGTCACCTCCCTGCCATAGTCCACCCACCAGCTGCCCATCAGTGTGACACATCCTGGAACTTCTTGTCATTTGCCATCCAAGATTCCATCCCGAGGTGTGATTGCTGAACTAATAGACAGATAACGGATCTGTCCGGGCCCTGCCTGGCGCACCGGGCAGCTGCCGGGTTTTTCCCATTAGCCACAGGGCTTGACGGACAGTAATGGATTTCATACTGATGCCAGAGCCTGCGGCGGATAATTCCATGATAACGGTTTATCAGGCGCTGACGG
>NW_011494730.1:318970-326286 GCF_000754665.1 Bison bison bison
TTATCAGGCGCTGACGGGAGGTAATGGGTAATCACCAGGCAGAAAGCAAACCCGTCAGGGAGACCTGGCTTCCGCCCAGTCTGGCCCCACTTTTGTTGCACCAACTGCCACCTTCCAGCTCACAGGCCACCTCCCCTCTGTGTCCTGAAGGACAGCAGAGCACTGGTCCCAGCTGGGGTCCGCAGGACCGTTTGCAGACATGATTCTCATGGATGACATCCTCCCAACAAGCCTCAGACACCTTGCCCTCTGGGACTTGAAGCAAACTCAGGAAAAGAAACATTAGGGGTTTCAAGGACAAAGCAACCCAGTGCGGCCCACAGGTTCCAGTCCTCCTGGCACACAGAGCCCTGTCCCAGCTCAGCATTTCAAAAGGGGGACCATGCCCAAGTCAGACTCTGGCCACTCTTTGCATCCCCCGTGGAGTTAACCAACATCTCTGCCTCCCTGGTGGCTCAACAGTAAAGAATCTTCCTGCCAATACAGGAGACGATGAGGGTTTGATCCCTGCGTTGGGAAGATCCCCTGAAAAAGGAAATGGCAACCCATTCTAGTATTCTTGCCTGGGAAATTCCATGGACAGAGGAGCCTGGCTGGAGGCGTGGGGTCGCAAGGAGTTGGACTACTGAAGCAACTAAACAGCAACTGCAGCCTGGAAACTACCCCCCCGCCCCGGACCCTGGGGACCCAGGAGTGTCAAGAGCCCCTGTCACCACCTTGACAGCCCCCACACCCCATCCACACCTTTGCAAACATCTGAGAATGCCACCTGTTTCTCGCCCTATAGCATCTGTCTTTTCCAGATCTGTAGAAGAAGAAAAAAATGAAATAAATGGATACAATTTCCCCTACTTTAAAGTTTTCTGCCTTTTAATTATTTTTTAAACATCCAGCTTCTCCTTATCTCCCTGTGACTCCTGGAAGCAAAAGAAACAAATAGGGAATAATGGTCACTAATGAGAAAGGCCATAGCAGGCTTTTCATACCTTGGTCCACCTGGGTTTCCTTAACATGGTCAGGATTTTCCGGAGTGTTTTTTAAATGTATAGCTTATTATATTTAACATTTCTAAGCTCCTGCAACAAAAGATGCCTGAATTATAACTCAGTGCAAAATCCCAGTCCCCTGACAGAATGTCGTCACTAGAACGTGATCTGTGTCTGGGGATTCCCAAGACCCTCCTCACAAACGACCAGGTCTGGGATCCCTGATCTGAGCACAGGGAGGTGGAGAGCTCCAGCCACTGGCTGCAAATACCGGCCACAGAGAAGAGGAAGACCAAGAGTTCAAGAGGGTCCCTTCTAAAGACCACAGGAGGAGCCCGGGGAGAGCCAAGGCATCATTCATTCATTTGCTCATTGCACTTGTGTATATAGCCTAAAGGTAGGCTCTGAGAAGACAGACCAAGTGCAAGGGGAACAGACAGTAGCAGTGAGGGGTAAGGATGGGGGAGAGAAGCCCAAGCTGGCCCTGAATGAGCTCCTTCTTAAATTGTGAGCTGATCACACAGCCTGCCTGATCACACAGGCTTCCTGCTGCTCTGCGAGCCAAGACTGAGATGGATGCCCTGCCCCCTGCCCCAGTACTCTCTCAGCCTGATGCCCATCTGCACCGCCAGACACAGGGGCCTTTCTTTAGGGTGCATTGTCCCTGGGGCTCAGGGTTCCCTTTGCTTGGAAATCACACACACACACACACAAACTCATCTCCCCTCACCTGGTGGATGTCCCCTCACCCTTCAAATGGCAGCTCAATGCCGTTTCCTCAAGAGCCTCTAGACCACTCTGGGCCCCTCACCCCCACCAACCGCATCCAGCCCCCCACCCACGTCTCTCTCTGAGCACATCCCACACCCTAGGATGAAATACGCTTTTGTATGATTATTTGGCCAATGTCTGCTGTCCACCTCAGACTCAAACTGCAGAGACAGAGCCTTCACCTTTTCTGTGCCCAGAACAGGGGCCAGCAAACAGTAGGTGATCCATCACCACTTGATGGGCAGGTGAATGAGTGAATGAATGGAGGACACAGGCACAGGTGAAGCTGGGAGGCGTGTGAAGGAGCCTCAGGTGGTTCCCTGCAGCTGGAGCCCCAGATGCAGTAAGAAGCAGGGGGTTCTGGGCTGTCCTTTGGGGGAGAGAGACAGCATGAATTCTCTCCACCCCTTAGCAACCCTGTAACTCTCGAGGGCTCAGCACAGTGGGCAGAAGGGCTAGGGTGGACAGACAGACAAACAGGGACTGGCCGGCTGCCCCAGAGAGGCCAACAGCTGAGCCAAGAGAAGCTGCCACCCTACCCCATCCGTACCCACTCCACCGGCTGAGCACCAGAGCTAATTAAACTGGGTTTGCTCAGCCAGGCCCTGGAGGGGCCCAGCTCCAAGCACTCCAGATGGGCTTTATTTGTCAATTTGAAAACTAATCTCTGACTATTTAAACAGCAGCTTATCCAGGCCCAGAACAGGATTAGCATTTGGCACCTTGGCTGAAAAGAATGGGTGGCACTCCCCCAGGTGCGAGGGGAAGGATTTGAGGATGGATTTCCACGCACAAAGAGGAAGAGCCCAGAGCACCCATAACCTCCAGCCCCCAACCCCAAGCTGGTCGGTTACTTGCTCTGCGGAGCCTCCAGCTCCGCCAACCACATCCTGTGCCTCCAGGGTGCACCCCTGACCTGGATCCCAGGGAGCCTGTGATTGTCTCTATCCTCACCTGGGGAGGAGGGGAGGGCAGGTAGAGGCTGTCTCCATTCACATCTTAGAGCCCCAGCCTCACTCCAAGAGAGCTAGGAAAGCCAGCATCTGGGGTCCCTGGGGAACCCCAGATATCCCTTGACTATTCCTCGGTGGCTGTAACCCTTGACTCTCACCCCTGGGAGCAGGTTCCATAGGTCAGATGGTCACTTGGAAATGGGCGGGCATCTTGCAAAACATTGGTCTGGCCTCCTGGGTCCAGCTCTCCCTTGGTGTGTCAGCCCTGCTGTCCCTCCCAGCAAGGCTTGACCTCCACCTGGGGAATTCATTGAAAATGATTACAGAGACTGTCATGTTCCAGGCACTGAACTAGGTCCTGCGAATCCAGGGGTGACCAAGACAGCCGCGGCTCCCGCCCTCTGGGGGTCTCAGTCTGGAAAGGCAGGTAAGTATTTACAAATAGCTCTCTAGTTCCAGGGCTGGAAAAAGGAACAGTGAAGGCTGCTATGTGAGCTGTATCAGGGCCCCAGCTGATGTCTGTGAGGCCAAATCTAATGGTCACTTCTTGGGCTCATCTTGATCTCTCTGTGGCATTGAACCCGGTCAAACCACTGCCCCCTTCCCCCAAAACATCTTCTCTGCTTGCTTCTAGGCCATCACTGGCCTCCCCTCATCTGACCACCCCCATTCTATGCTTGTACCCTGGTAGTGGGTTGCTGACTCTAAAGATAATGTACTCACATTCTAGAACCTGTGGATGGGAACTTATTTGGGAAAAGTATCTTTGTATATGTAACCAAGCAAATGATCTCAAAATGAAATAATCCTAAATTATCCGGTGGGCCCTAAATCCAATGACAACTGTCCTCAGAAGAGACAGAAAGGGAGGAGACTGCCATGTGAAGATGGAAGGAAAGATTGGAGCAATGTGGCCACAAGCCAAGGGATGTCTGGGCCCCCAGAAGCTGAAAGAGGCAGGGATGGAGTCTCCTCAAAACCCACTGTTAGGAGCTCAGCCCTGCAGACCCCTGATCTCAGGCCCATTCCCTCCAGAACCATCAGGGAGTACATGATTTGGGCAGTGTGTGGTGCTTTGTTCCTACAGCTCTAGAAACCACACAGTAATACAAACCCCTACTCGTCCTGGCCTCTCAATGCTGGCGGGCCCCAGGGCTCGGGCCTTGGGCCTCTACTCTCCTCTCTCCACCCTCTCTGCCTCAGTGATCTCGTCCAAGGACATGGCCCTAGAAACCTTCTATAAACTGAGGACACCCGAATGTGTTGTCCAGCCCTAACTCCTTCCCTGATCTCTTGGGCTTCCCCATAAACCCACCTCCCCAAGGCTTCCGCATCTGAATATGCGTTACCCAGTTGCTCAGGCCAGAACCACTGCCAGCTTGCTTTCACACCCTGGATCCAGCTCATGGGCAAAGCCTGTGGACTCTGCCTTGAAACCATGTCCTTCAGAATCCACCCCCTACCTCCAGCATGACAGCTGCTGTCCCTGTTCCAACAACCACCACGTCTACTGGACCATTGCCTGGCCCTTGCCAGCCTCCCTGCTTCCAGGCTCTGCTACCACACAGCAGCCAGAAGGGGCCTGCAAAAATGAGGATCAGATCATCAAATCACCCCCACTGAAAACCCTTGGTGGCTTCTCACTGCAAAAGCAAGTAAAACCCCAAGTCCCTACTGGGACCCAAAAGGCCCTGTCAACACCTGTGACCTCCGTCCCTGCCTCTCCCTCAGCTCCCTGCTCTCCACCCCCTGGGCTCCTCCAAGCTCCTTCCAGCCAACTCCCCCACCCAGACCCACTGCTCCTTCGCCTGGAACTCTCCACCTTTAGATCCCAGTGGCTCATCCCTTCATTTGCTTCAAGCTTATGCTGAGATATAACCTCTCAGAGAGTCATCTTCTGAGCAGACGGCCTGAAACTCCTCATCCCCAGGCATCCAACACCCTGTACCTGTTTCACTTCTTTCCATAGTTTGTATGTGTGTGTGAGTGTGTGTCTGTGTGTACGTGTGTATATATATGTCTGTGTATGTGTGTATATCTGTGTGTCAGTGTGTGTCTGTGTGTGTGTGAGTGTCTCTGTGTATATCTGTGTATGTGTGTCTAGCTGTGTGTCTGAGTGTGTATGTCTCTGTGTGTGTATGTATGCTTCACCTCCACTTCAGGGGTAATATAATACAAGCTCCAATTTGTTTCCTTCACCAGTGGCCTCTAGAAAAGTAGCTGACATCTATTCGGGGTTCAAAAATATTTACTGAACTATTGAGGTCAGATAAGAACAGGTTTCCCTGAGAAAAGTGATATTTAAGCCAAGGCCTGAAAAATAAGAAAGAGATAGCAAAGCAAAGTGGGGGAGGGTGAACAGAGCTTTCGGTGAAGATGAAACAGAATATGCAAAGTCCCTGTTGCAAAATGGCTGGCACATTCCAGAATCAGAGCATGCTAGTGTGGATGGAATACAGTGAGCTAACCAGGGAAACACGGTGTCCACCCTGCTTAACTGGGCCTCAGCCTGTGGCCCGCCAACATCCTGTGCTGACCAGTCCCACTGCCTCAGGATGCAGGTCCAGGTCTAATGTCCTCCCTGAGAGGCAGGCATCTCAGTGGTAGAAGGACCATTGTACTAAAGCCCAGAGATCTCATTCCTTGCATGTGTGACCTCACCTCTGGACCTCAGGTTCACCGTTTATACAGTGAGGAGCTGGGCCTTTCCATCAAGAGCTGTCTGCTCTTTCCCCCGAAGAGAGAGGCATTACCATTACCCAGGGCTGAATATCCAGGCTGAGTCTCAGCAAACCCACCATCAGTGGGGTTCTTTCGTTTCAAACACAAACAGAAACACCAACCAGGACTGGCTTAAACATATAGAGAATACATTAGCTGATGTGTCAAAGAGTTGCAAAAATCTGATAAAGCTTCAGGTATGGTTTGATCCAGGTCTCAAACAATTCTTCAAGATATAATCTCCTCTCTTCTCTTGTCTTCTTTCTATAATACAGCTCTCTCTAGTTCTACTATCTTCCTGGTAGCTCCCCTCATAGGCCTCTTGTGTTTTCAAAATGGTTACAGTATCTCCAACCTCTCCATCCTCCCAGATAAGAGGAAGTGTGGCCAGAGAGGAAAGAACAAGGTGGGGAGTGCTGAGAGAGGAGGCAGGATCAGATTAAGCAGGACTTCAGCCTGAGAGCAACCAGAGTCATAGAAAGTTTCCACAGGGGGATGGCAATGACCCAACATAGCTGAGTTTCCCAAGACCAGCCCTCCCACTCCTACCCCAACCCCAGAGCAGCAGCCATAGCTGCAGGTTTATCCTCTGACCCAGTGTGCTGCCCCATGGGTCTGTCCAGACCTCTGCCAGGGCTCACCAAGACCAAACTGAGTCAGTTGGTCACCATACTGCAGGTCCATCCCAGGTCCGTGGCTCCCCCATGAGCTAAGGCCTTTGTTGCATCTGCACCACCATTCAACCCCTTCCTCTGCCTAAGCCTGTATCCTCCCTGCCCCCACACCTCACCAAACTTCCTGCCCACAACTCCCCATCTCAGAGTGTGCCTCCCCAGGAGCCCAACCTCAGCTAGCACCTCCCCTGTGCCCTGCTCCAGGCTGGCACGTGCCTTGCCCTGTTCAGTCCTCAGCAGAAGCACTGGAGGCGGGCAGTGCTGTCCCCTAAGACAACCGAGGCTCATGGATGCCAACTAACTCGTCCAAGTTCACAGAGCATGTCCACACCCTTGCCTCTGCCACACTGCAGCCCCGGAGCCTTGGCTATCTACTTGCTCTTCTGCAGGTATCTCTCTACTGTGCCTTATCTGTTTCGAAAATAAATCCAACTACTTTGGGGATTAAATTCCGTTCTTTTAGCCAGGACGAGCAAGAAAAGCCAGAATGTGTACCTGGTGTGCAGAAGAAAGTGATGCGTCTGTCTGATGTTGCCTGCAGCAGGTAGAGCTGATGGGGAAGAACAGCTGCAGACTGGTGGCCAACTTGCTTTCTTGCAAGGCTCCTGTAAACTCAGACCCTCCTCATCGCCTCCTGAGTTGTGTTCCTTTCTTCCTTTCTGTGAAAAGATGATGATGCTCTCAGGCTTCATTTGTAAAGCTTCATTTGTAAAGCTCCCTGCTTTACAATTTCTCTAAGAAGCAGCTGCCTCCATAGCTAGAAACAGTTCCCATTTGTTCATGGGCTGTCCCTGCTGCTGCTGCTAAGTCGCTTCAGTCATGTCTGGCTCTATGCGACCCCATAGATGGCAGCCCACCAGGCTCCCCCATCCCTGGGATTCTCCAGGTGAGAGCACTGGAGTGGTTGCCATTGCCTTCTCCAATGCATGAAAGTGAAAAGTGAAAGTGAAGTTGCTCAGTCATGTCTGACTCTTAGCAACCCCATGGACTGTAGCCCACCAGGCTCCTCCATCCATGGGATGTTCCAGGCAAGAGTACTGGAGTGTGGTGCCATTGCCTTCTCCGGCTGTCCCTGCAGTAGCTCTCACATCACTGTCTAATTCTCATCTCCCCTGAAGATGGAGGGGCCGCTAACTCTTAGGATGAGAGAGAAGTGCCCCTGCCTCCCTTCTCCTCCCCTCTTCTCTTCCCACCTTCCTTTGCTCTGTTCC
>NW_011494730.1:326474-329707 GCF_000754665.1 Bison bison bison
CCCTCCTCCCTGTCTCCTCTTCCAATCTTCCTGTCCCATCTGCCTCTTGCTGCCCTCCCATCTCCTCCCCTTTTCCCTCTCCCCCTCCCTTCCTCACGCCCCTCTAGGCTCGTGTCCTTCCTTCCTTCCTGGACCTGTACTATTTAAGACCATGGCACCCTGGAAATACCTGAGGCTTACAAATCAAACACACTCGGGCTCAAATATTAGCTTTGATTTTCTCACCTATTGTTATTGCTGTTTAGTCACTAAGTCATGTCCCACCAGGCTCCTCTGTCCATGGGATTTCCCAGGCAAGAATATTAGAGTGGGTTGCCATCCCCTTCCCTGGGGGACCTTCCAAACCCAGGGATCGAACCTGCATCTGCTGCATTGGCAAGTGGATTCTTTACCACTGAGCCAGCAAGGAAGCCCTTTCTCACTATGCTGCTGCTGCTGCTGCTAAGTCACTTCAGTCGTGCCCGACTCTGTGCGACCCCATAGATGGCAGCCCACCAGGCTCCGCCGTCCCTGGGATTCTCCAGGCAAGAACACTGGAGTGGGTTGCCATTTCCTTCTCCACTTTCTCACTATACAAGATGACAAATGAGACCTACTTCTCATGGTGGTTGTGGAAATCAATGCGATCACATAGGACATGGTACACAGGAGGGGCACCATCTATTTTTATTCCAACCTCCTCAAGGGACATAATACAGATTGGAGTTTCTTTCAAGAGGGAGAAGAAGATGGATGAGGGAGGTGACCTGGGAAACCCTCCTCTTCTCGTTAGCAATTGGCAATTTGTTAGCAAACTTTGCAATTTGCTGAAAGGGAGGCTACCCCCAAGACTCAATGCAACACTTCCTCAGCACCCTCCACAACCCTCTCCTGCGGTTGAGAGCTACGTCTGGTGTGGGCTCCTCCAGCACAAGCCATCAAAGTGCCACCAGCACCATCTGGCCTGCCAACATCCTCATGCAGGATTTATTACCTATTCCTTTCCATTAGCATAAATAATATGGAGCTTGAGTTTCATGATGGTTTACATAATAAATAAAACAGGTCAATTGCCCACAAAACTAGTCTCTGTGAACAGTAGCAGATTTAATTAGATTTATTTTACTCTGGGTTTTCTGGAGTGAAGCGGATGTCTCTCATGCCAGAGATATACTTCCCCATAAACTTCTATTTCTGGGAAGGCAGCTCCCCATCCTCCAAGAAGATAAAAGGGAAGAGAGAAGAAAAGGGAGGAGAGGGAGTGAGAGAGAGAGGGAGGGAGTGAGAGAGGTCAGAGACAGGAGGGGCAGGAGGGAAAGGAAGACAGAGGGGGGCCTATATCACCCTTCACCCTCCCCAGGTCATCTGGTCCCTTCCACTGCCTCTGTGCCTATCCAAATCACCTATAATGAACTGAATGTTTTTATCCCCCTAAAATGTATATGTTGAAGCCCTACTCCCCAGCGTGATGGTGCTCGAAGATGGGGCCTTTGGGAGGGAATAGGGTTAGATGAGGTCATGAAGGTGAGGCCCTCCTAATGGGATTAGTGGCTTTATAAGAAAATGGCCTTGCACAGGCACCAAGGAAAGAGTATGTGAGGACACAGTCAGAAGACAGCTGCTTACGAGCTGAGAGCAGGGCTCCGTCAGAAATGGGATCAGCGGATACCTTGGTCTTAAACTTCCTAGACTGTTTCTGTTTTGTTTTTTTTAAGGTAAAGACAAACACTGTGCTTTGATATATGTCTAAATCAGTGAAACAAAGTGTTTTGTACTGCAAGGTACACATTTTCTAACTTGAAAAGTACCAAATCTTCTTATATTTGAACATAAAATATCTTGCTGAATTTGAAAAAATATGTTTTAAAGTGAAATTTATTCTTAATTGTCAGTTATTCTGAAACACGCCCGAGGCAAGGGGTGGCAGCTGGGAGGAGCAACCCCATGCCCGAGGCCAGGGGCAGCGGCCAGGAGGAGCTACCCCATGTCCAAGGACCGGTGGCTGCAGGGGCGCAGGAGGGCCTAGAGGAGCTATTCCACGTTCAAGGTTAGGAGGGGCGGTGGTGAGGAGATACCCCTTGTCCAAGGTAAGGAGCAGCGGCTGTGCTTTGCTGGAGCAGCCGTGAAGAGATACCCCACACCCAAGGTAAGAGAAACCCAAGTAAGACGGTAGGTGTTGCAAGAGGGCATCAGAGGGCAGACACACTGAAACCATACTCACAGAAACTAGTCAATCTAATCACACTAGGACCACAGCCTTGTCTAACTCAATGAAACTAAGCCATGCCCGTGAGGCCACCCAAGATGGGCGGGTCATGGTGCAGAGGTCTGACAGAATGTGGTCCACTGGAGAAGGGAATGGCAAACCACTTCAGTATTCTTGCCTTGAGAACCCCATGAACAGTATGAAAAGGCAAAATGATAGGATACTGAAAGAGGAACTCCCCAGGTTGGTAGGTGCCCAATATGCTACTGGAGATCAGTTGAGAAATAACTCCAGAAAGAATGAAGGGATGGAGCCAAAGCAAAAACAATAGCCAGTTGTGGATGTGACTGGTAATAGAAGCAAGGTCCAATGCTGTAAAGAGAAATATTGCATAGGAACCTGGAATGTCAGGTCCATGAATCAAGGCAAATTGGAAGTGGTCAAACAAGAGATGAGAAGACTCTATACATGGACATCACCAGATGGTCAACACCGAAATCAGATTGATTATATTCTTTGCAGCCAAAGATGGAGAAGCTCTATACAGTCAGCAAAAACAAGACCAGGAGCTGACTATGGCTCAGACCATGAACTCCTTATTGCCAAATTCAGACTTAAATTGAAGAAAGTAGGGAAAACCACTAGACCATTCAGGTATGACCTAAATCAAATCCCTTGTGATTATACAGTGGAAGTGAGAAATAGATTTAAGGGCCTAGATCTGATAGATAGAGTGCCTGATGAACTATGGACTGAAGTTCATGACATTGTACAGGAGACAGGGATCAAGACCATCCCCATGGAAAAGAAATGCAAAAAAGCAAAATGGCTGTCTGGGGAGGCCTTACAAATAGCTGTGAAAAGAAGAGAAGCGAAAAGCAAAGGAGAAAAGGAAAGATATAACCATCTGAATGCAGAGTTCCAAAGAATAGCAAGGAGAGATAAGAAAGCCTTCCTCAGCGATCAATGCAAAGAAATAGAGGAAAACAATAGAATGGGAAAGACTAGATATCTCTTCAAGAAAATTAAAGATACCAAGGGAACATTT
>NW_011494730.1:329807-330232 GCF_000754665.1 Bison bison bison
TGTGAAAGTGCTGCACTCAATATGCCAGCAAATTTGGAAAACTCAGCAGTGGCCACAGGACTGGAAAAGGTCAGTTTTCATTCCAATCCCAAAGAAAGGCAATGCCAAAGAATGCTCAAACTACCGCACAATTGCACTCATCTCACACGCTAGTAAAGTAATGCTCAAAATTCTCCAAGCCAGGTTTCAGCAATACGTGAACCACGAACTTCCAGATGTTCAAGTTAGATTTAGAAAAGGCAGAGGAACCAGAGGTCAAATTGCCAACATCCACTGGATCGTGGAAAAAGCAAGAGAGTTCCAGAAAAACATCTATTTCTGCTTTATTGACTATGCCAAAGCCTTTGACTGTGTGGATCACATGAAACTGTGGAAAATTCTGAAAGAGATGGGCATACCAGACCACCTGATCTGCCTCTTGAGAA
>NW_011494730.1:331103-365161 GCF_000754665.1 Bison bison bison
TGAGCACAGAAGAATTTGATGCTTTTGAACTGTGGTGTTGGAGAAGACTCTTGAGAGTGTCTTGGACTGCAAGGAGATCCAACCAGTCCATTCTGAAGAAGATCAGCCCTAGGATTTCTTTGGAAGGAATGATGCTAAAGCTGAAACTCCAGTACTTTGACCACCTGATGCGAAGAGTTGACTCCTTGGAAAAGACTCTGATGCTGGGAGGAATTGGGGGCAGGAGGAGAAGGGGAAGACAGAGGATGAGATGGCTGGATGGCATCACTGACTCGATGGACTTGAGTCTGACCGAACTCCGGGAGTTGGTGATGGGCAGGGAGGCCTGGCGTGCTGCGATTCATGGGGTCACAAAGAGTCGGACACGACTGAGCGACTGAACTGAACTGAAACTATGGAACAAAGAAAATAAAATTATGTTAATTAGGGCTGCTTAAATTGTATCTTTTGCAGATTTTTTTTTCTTTTTTTAATTTTTATATACATATATATTTTTTCATTGAAATATAGTTGATTTACAATGCTGTGTTAGTTTCAGGTGTACAAAACTTCCTAGTTTCTAGAACTGAGAAATTCAGGTCTATTGTTTAAGGCAGCCATCCTACGTATTTATTATGGCAGCCCAAGGAGACTAAGACACGGCCCCAGCTACATCAAGCCTCACATGCCTGAGGGAGCTGCTCTCTTGCTCAGAACCCTCTACTGACTCCAGATTGCCTGAGATCAAGTCCAAGCCCCTTGGCAGAGCCTCCCTCCCCACCATTCTCCTTTATCTTGGCCTCATCTCTCACCACCTCTCCTCACAGCCAGTCCCCACATCAACCCTCCAGTCACAGGCATCCACCTGCAGTTACTATTAATAAATTCTCTTTCCCCTCCCAGGTCTCCACACCTTTGCTTGGGCTGTTCATCTATCTGGAACACACCCCGTCTTCCAGGCCCCTCCTGTCTTTAACAGTCATCCTTCAAGTCTCAAAGCCCTGCACGTCTCATTCCCCTCTCCCCCTACCCCATCCTCTGATTCTCAGGGCACTTATAACCTGCTGACTCTGAATGTCTGTTATTTCTGCTCATGTGTCCCCTACAAAGGATGAAAGCTCTCTGAAGGCAGTAACCACAGCGTTTACTCTTAGTCTCCTTGGCCCAGAACAGTGCCCAGCCCACAGACTCACTCTTTACCCAGAGTGCCCAGCCATTTCTGACCTGCAGTGGTTTTCAGTCCATGCACAGCAGATAGATGATTCTCTCAAGGACTTCCGGCCTTCCTTGATCCTCTGCTCCAACAGCTTCTCTACAACCCTTGAGTGGGTGCTTAAGGTAAAGTTGGATGAAATAGAGTTGGCAAGGTGCCTTCTAGTAATGAACATCTATGGGGCTTGCTATGCAGCATCGTTTGATAAAAGGACCCCCTTTAGCCCTTGAGAAACCCCCTTCTCTCACTCTCTACCCACTGGTTTGGGAGGATAATACCTCCAGTTTCCAGGAGTAGGCATGTGACCCAGGACTGAATGATATTGAGTCACTGCATCTCCCAGCCTTGGTGCCTGATTCAAGGACACCAGCTAGTCCAATGAGACTCAGCCCAGGACTTGTGTGGACCAAAGAGGAGAGAGAGATTCTCCTTCTGGGCAGATAGCTGAATGGGCAGAATATAAGGTTGGAGTGTCCAGGGACTGTGCAAGGAGAGAGATGGGTTAGAAATGAAGGACATGAGAACAGTTCCCCAATGACATTGACAGAGTTCTGGATCCCACCTGGAAGGAAGCCAAGTCTACTCTACTCTACACCCTGGGCTTTTCCATTTTAGGTGAGCCAAGAAAACCCCCACTCAAATTTGTTTAGTCTTGATAAGCCAGCTTAAGGGGGTTTCTGTGACTACAGCCAAAAGACTTGATTGATGCCTTTACACTTTGGCACAAAAATTTCACTTCTAGGAATTTGTCCTAAGGAAATAGACTGACACGGACAATGGCTTATTAACAAAGATGTTCACTGATGGTGTGCCTTCTGAGACCCACTCAGACCACAACCTCCCGTCCAGAAAACCTCCCTCCAAACCCTAGACTGGACGAGACTCTCCCAGTTACACTATGTTCAACCTCCTACCCAGAGGTCCATGTGGTGAACAGCATCCTATGCAGCAAGAATGTCCCCACACCCTCAGCTTGCTAAAGGAGGTCACATTCCCAGGCATTCTTAAATGACAATAACTTGGACCATCCACCATCTCCTGCCCTCACAAGAACTTGGCTCACCTCAAAGTGCCCCCAGTGAGCTGCCCGATATTTCTACAGGAACACACCCCACCATCTTCCCCTGACCCGCTTCCACAAGCAGCAACACCATCTCATGTCACCACTGCTGGGGGGCTGGGCAGCCGCTTCTAGCCACTCATACCAACTCTCCAAAGCAGTCCCCAACCTCCCCTTCGCCATTCAGTCCTAAACAGGAGGCTCTTTTGTCACAGCTGAGAGCAGACCATGGTGAGTTCTTTGTTGCTTATTTGTTAGCTCAGATGGTAAACAATCTGCCTGCAATGCAGGAGACCCGGGTTGGATCCTAGGTTGGGAAGATACCCTGGAGGAAGAAATGGCAACTCACTCTAGTATTCTTGCCTGGGAAATCCCGTGGAGAGAGGAGCCTGGCAGGCTACAGTCCATGGGGTCACAAAGAGCTGGACACAACTGAGCGACTGACAAAGTGGATTTACAACATTGTGATAGTTTCAGGTATACAGCACAGTGAATATATATATTTTTTAATTTTTCAAATTCCCTTCCCTTATATTTTATTACAAAATATCAAATATAGTTCCCTGAGCTATATGGTAGGTCCTTGTCGGTTATCTATTTTATATATAGTTTTTTGTGTGTATAGTGATGAACAGAACTTGATGTTTAATGAAGCTCCACTGGAGGTTTGAGGATACAGAAGGGAAGCTCCACACAGAGTAGCAACAGGTTGGATCTGTGGGATCAGTACACACATCCCTTAATGGATGTTTTCTGCCTGGCTTCCTACTGTCTCCACCAGGCAGAGGTCAGCTCAACTCAGTCCAGACCCAACTGACATAAAGCCCAGAGGAAAAGGTGACCCTCTTTCCCTCTCTTCAAGACCCACCACCCCAGTCCTCATTTTCCCTCCTAGGACCAGTCACTTCCCCAGTGGTTGACAGAGGAATGCTGAGCCTAGAAGAAGGTCCTTTTCCAAGATCACACACCATCCAGGCTGAGCTGGATGCTTGGTCCAGAAAAGTGAGTGTTGTGATGGGTAAGGGAATCACAGCTGCAGCTGGATGGACGGGAGGCTCTTTATCCAGGATAGGACGGGTGACAGCAGGCCCTGCTCAGGCCCTGGCTGGGCCCTGATGCTGCCACTACCCCATGGAGGCATCAGAGCCAAAGGTCAGCCCAAGGAGATCAGCAGGCTGCCTGCACACCCAGAGCAGACCGTGGGCTGGAAGGAAGTCACTGATTGTCCAGAGATCATTTCAGGAACGAGTGGAGGAAGCCAGAAGAAGCAGCCCAGCCCATCAGCTGCCTTTGGAGAGCTCATCTCTGCAGAATTATGCAGCCTTCTCAGGCACACATCTGTTAATTATTAATGCATTCTCTGCCTGCTGGGGACCCATGCTGCGGATGACGAAGAAGGGCAAGGAGTGTTTCAATTAACAAGGAGATTGGGCAGAATGGGGATCCAAAAACTGGAAAGCCTATACAATACCTTCTTTACCCCCACCTTTGCCGCACTCCTGGCTCCTCTCTGGGACAAGGCCAGGGGATGGGATGTCCCTGTCTGAACTCCTTCAGCCCTATCCCTTCAAGCCCTATGATTTCTTCAGGCTTGGTGGTCGCCTAGCGTAGCCACATGGAGGCCTGAGTCCCCAGTGTCCTAGGCCCCTCTCCCCATGGAATTTGTTCCAGTCTCTGGCACCCAGGTGGTATCTCTTGGACACTGTTCCTGGTGCCAGCAGAGCCTGCAGAGGTGTTAGCTGGGCCAGGCCCAGCCATGACTGACAAAAAAACCAGTGTTGAAGACTGACCTTGTTTATAATCAGATAGAAAAATTACAAGCAGGTAGGTCCAAAAGTTCCAAATATATTGTCACCTTGCTTATTTAACTTATATCCAGAGTACATCATGAGAAACGCTGGGCTGGAAGAAGCACAAGCTGGAATCAAGATTGCTGGGAGAAATATCAATAACCCCAGATATGCAGATGACACCACCCTTATGGCAGAAAGTGAAGAGGAGCTAAAGAGCCTCTTGATGAAAGTGAAAGTGGAAAGTGAAAAAGTTGGCTTAAAGCTCAACATTCAGAAAACGAAGATCATGGCATCTGGTCCCATCACTTCATGGGAAATAGATGGGGAAACAGAGGAAACAGTGGCTGACTTTATTTTGGGGGGCTCCAGAATCACTGCAGATGGTGATTACAGCCATGAAATTAAAAGACGCTTACTCCTTGGAAGGAAAGTTATGACCAACCTAGAAAGCATATTAAAAAGCAGAGACATTACTTTGTCCACAAAGGTCCATCTAGTCAAGGCTATTGTTTTTCCAGTGGTCGTGTATGGATGTGAAGAAAGCTGAGCGCCAAAGAATTGATGCTTTTGAACTGTGGTGTTGGAGAAGACTCTTGAGAGTCCCTTGGACTGCAAGGAGATCCAACCAGTCCTTCCTAAAGGAGATCAGTCCTGGGTGTTCATTGGAAGGACTGATGTTGAAGCTGAAACTCCAATACTTTGGCCACCTGATGCAAAGAGTTGACTCATTTGAAAAGACACTGATGCCGGGAAAGATTGAGGGCAGGAGAAGGGGATGACAGAGGATGAGATGGTTGGATGGCATCACCGACTCAATGGACATGGGTTTGGGTGGACTCCGGGAGTTGGTGCTGTGATTCATGGGGTCGCAAAAAGTTGGACACGACCGAGCGACTGAACGGAACTGAGGTCAAAAAGAACCAAGGAGGAGCCACTCTGTCTGTGTTTAAACACTAGATTGAGACAAATTTTTTTTCTTACTAGAAAGGAGAAAAACCCAGAAGTATAGGCTATGAAATACATTGCAATATAAAAAAGTGGTCATATCATGCTATACTATTAATAATAGTGTGATATGAAAGAGGACGCGTATGAAAACAATTTACTAAGGGAAACAGAAGGTGATTTTAGAAAGGCTTGGGCTTTTGTTTTGAATCATTTTTTTTTAAATTGACTCTCTCCTTTCTGTTCCTAGAGTCTTACTTTTTCCAGTATGTCTTATACATGAAATGAAATCGTTTGTAGTCTTTGAATCTGTATTCTTTAACTTAGCGTTAGAATCTTCATTAGGAGACTATCAAGACCAAAAAAAAAAATCTGAAAATGGAATTGGTGATGTGATGAGAAGATTTTAAGGAAAAGACAACAGGGTTTAAAAAGTATTACAAAAGAGAATTGACAGGTAAGGAAGATAAATAACTGAGATTTGATATATAAATCATTAGTATTTCTAAAACACATACAAAAACAGAACCAAAGCAATGATCAAAGACACAATAGATGATACGTGTTTTGTTAGAAAACTGAGTCTATAGTTTAAAATCTCTAAATAGCAATACAAATATTGAAAAAGGCAAAGCCTACACATATCCTCATTAAATTTCATTTTTTACCATAAAAATATTATCCACAAAGCTGGCCTAAACAAAACAAAGTCGGTTCCTGCAAAGAAAAAACAAAATCAAGTTTTTGTGCTCTAGAACTATGCTGTTCAATGCAGGGGTCTCTATCCACACACCTACTGAACACTTAAAATGTGGCTGACCTGAACTTAAATATGTTAAAAGTGTAAAATACACACAATGTTTGAATACATATTACAAAATGAAATACTGTAAAGTATCTCAAGAACTTTATATTTATTACATGCTGAAATAACTGTATTTGGGATATGTTGAATTCAATAAAATAAATTAATTTTACCTGTATCTTTTCACTTTTTAAATATGTATACCAGAAAATTTTTAATTACATATATGGTTGCTCTAAAGCAGTGGCTGGCAAGCTATGGCCTGTCGTAAATATAGTTTTATTGCAACACTGTCACACTCATCTGTTTCCCTATCTCTGTGCTCTTCTAGATTACAGTAAGGTTGAGCAGTTGCAGCAGAGATCAGATAGCCTGCAAAGCATAAAGTATTTGTAATCGAGTCATTTTCAGAAAGTTTGGCAATCTCTGCGCCAAAATATCGTGTGAAAATTTCAAACAAGTTTTGAGATTAAAAGGTAGTGTAATGTCTAGAGAGAGTCAAATTCTCATTTAAATGTGTTTTTCCTCTTTCAAATTGGCAGAGATCTATTTTCCTCCTTTTGTCTTTTGTCTTTTTCTTTCTTTCCTTTATTACTTTTTTTGTTATAAAACCTAGTATAGGTGACAGCTTCGGGGAAATGGATACCCTTATAGCTTATTGAAAACAGTATAAATTTAATCTCTACCTTTCTGGACAGCACTTTGTTAATAGGTATCAATACTGTAGATCTAGGATTCATGGGTGGAATTCAGGAAGATCTTTTATGAACCTGAGCAGGAAAGTTTTGCATCTTTATTTTTACCATATATGCGGGTCAAGAAGCAACAGTTAAAACCTTATATGGAACGACTGACTAGTTCAAAATTTGGAAAGGAGTACGTCAAGGCTGTATGTTGTCACCCTGCTTATTTAACTTATATGCAGAATATATCATGTGAAAAGCCAGGCTGGATGAAGCACAATCTGGAACCAAGATTGCCAGGAGAAATATCAACAACCTCAGATATGCAGATGATACCACTCTAATGGCAGAAAGTGAAAAGGAACTAAAGAGCTTCTTGATTAGAGTGAAAGAAGAGAGTGAAAACCTTGCTTAAAACCCAACATTTAAAAAATTAAGATCATGGCATCCAGCTGCATCACTTCAAGGCAAATAGAAGGGGGAAGGTGGAAGAAATGACAGATTTTATTTTCTTGGGCTCCAAAATCACTGCGGACAGTGACTGCAGCCATGAAATTAAAAGACATTTGCTCCTTGGAAGGAAAGCTATGATAAGCCTAAACAGAGTATTAAAAAGCTGAGACATCACTTTGCCAACAAAGGACCATATAATCAAAGCTATGGCTTTTCCCATAGTCTTATACGGATGTTAGAGTTGGACCATAGAGAAGACTGAGTGCCAAAGAATCGATGCTTTTGAATTGTGGTGCTGGAGAAGACTCCTGAGAATCCTTTGGACTGAAAAGAGATCAAACCAGTCAATCCTAAAGGAAATCAACCCTGTATCTTCATCGGAAGGACTGATGCTGAAGCTGAAGCTCCAATACTTTGGCCACCTGATGCAAACATCCAACTCATTGGAAAACACTTTGATACTGGGAAAGACTGAAGGCAAAAGGAGAAGGGAGCGGCAGAGGATGAGATGGTTAGATAGCATCATTAACTCAATGGACATGAATCTGAGCAAACTCTGGGAGATAGTGAAGGACAGGGAAGCCTGGAGTGCTGCAGTCCATAGGATCACAAAGAGTCAGACACAACTTAGTGACTGAACAACAACAGTTTTTTACCAAACTCTAATTGAAATATATTAGATAGAATTTCCTTTAGTTAGGAATGTGTGTACCATCACAGGGAAATAGCCCTGCCATTACCTTACAAGGCAAAAGGAATGTTGCAAAAGTGATTGAATCGAAGGTCAAGATGGAGAGATTATCCTGTATTATTTCAGTGGACCCAATGTAGTCACAAGGATCCCAATACGTGGGAGGCTGGAGAGGTGCAATAAGAGAAGGTGTGCTGAGGGAAGAAGTCAATGATGCAGGGCCACAAGCCAAAGAAGGGGAAGCCCTCAGAAGACAGGAAAGACAAGGAAGCAGATTCTCCCCCAGCACCTCCAAAAGGAAAACAGCCCCAGACACCTCGATTTTCGCCCACTGACACCAACTTTGGACTCTGACCTCCATCACGTAAGAAAATAAACCTACGTTTGTGGTCATTTGTCACAGCAACAATGCTGCGAGGCACTGCAACAGCACATATAGGAGACAAAGCAACAGTAGGATTAGCACCTTGTCACCGATAAAAGTCAGGGATTTTCTTGGCTCATTTGTAGAGATATAAATGGACCGAGAGTTTATCATCAGAGTGAAGTTGGTCAGAAAAAGAAAAACAAATATCATATATTAATGGCATACACTGCTGTTGTTTAGTCACTAAGTCGGGTCTTTTGTGACCCCATGGACTGTAGCTCACCAGGCTCCTCTGTCCGTGGGATTATCCAGGCAAGAGCCATTTTTTCTCCAGGAGATCTTCTCAACCCAAGAATCAAATGTGCATCTGCTACCTTGGTGGGTGGATTCTTTACCACTGAGCCACCTGGGAAGCCCCATTAATGCATAAATATGGAATCTAGAAAAAGAGTTAAGAGGCAAGGAAGGAATAGAGACACAGACACAGAGAACAGATGTGGACACAGCAGGGTAAGGGGAGGGTGTGCACGTTGGGAGCAAAGCAGTGACACATATACTACTAGGTCAATATACACGTATGTTAGTATGTACTATGTCTCTCTATATGTATATGTATACATATATACTACTATGTGTAAAATAGAGAGCTAGTGGGAAGCTGCTGTATAGCCTAGGAAGCTCAGCTATGTGCTCTGTGACAACCTAGAGGGGTGGAATGGGGGAGGTGGTAGGGGGGATGCTCAGGAGGAAGGGGATATATGTATACTTATAGCTGATTCACTTTGTTGTACAGTTGAAACCAACACAACATTGTAAAGCAATTATACTCCAATCATAAAATAAGTAAAAATTAAAAATCAGATAAAAGGTTAGTTTTCATTCCAATCCCAAAGAAAGGCAATGCCAAAGAATGCTCAAACTATTACACAATTGCACTCATCTCACCCACTAGTAAAGTAGTGCTTAAAATTCTCCAAGCCAGGCTTCAACAATACATAAACCGTGAACTTCCAGATGTTCAAGCTGGTTTTAGAAAAGACAGAGGAACCAGAGATCAAATTGCCAACATCCGCTGGATCGTCAAAAAAGCAAGAGAGTTCCAGAAAAATATCTATTTCTGCTTTATTGACTATGCCAAAGCCTTTGACTGTGTGGATCACAATAAACTGTGGAAAATTCTGAAAGAGATGGGAATACCAGACCACCTGACCTGCCTCTTGAGAAACCTATATGCAGGTCAGGAAGCAACAGTTAGAAATGAACATGGAACAACAGACTGGTTCCAAATAGGAAAAGGAGTACATCAAGGCTGTATATTGTCACCCTGCTTATTTAACTTATATGCAGAGTACATCATGAGAAATGCTGGACTGGAAGAAGCACAAGCTGAAATCAAGATTGCCAGGAGAAATATCAATAACCTCAGATATGCAGAAAGTGAAGAAGAACTAAAGAGCCTCTTGATGAAAGTGAAAGAGGTGAGTGAAGAAGTTGGCTTAAAGCTCAACATTCAGAAAACAAAGATCATGGCATCTGGTCCCATCACTTCACGGCTGATAGATGGGGGAACAGTGGAAACAGTGGCTGACTTTATTTTTCTGGGCTCCAAAATCACTGCAGATGGTGATTGCAGCCATGAAATTAAAAGACGCTTACTTCTTGGAAGGAAAGTTATGACCAACCTGCTGCTGCTGCTGCTAAGACACTTCAGTTGTGTCCGACTCTGTGCAACCCCATAGACAGCAGCCCACTAGGTTCCTCTGTCCCTGGGATTCTCCAGGCAAGAATACTGGAGTGGGACCTAGACAGCATATTAAAAAGCAGAGACATTACTTTGCCAACAAAGGTCTGTCTAGTCAAGGCTATGGTTTTTCCAGTCATCATGTATGGATGTGAAGAGTTGGACTATAAAGAAAGCTGAGCACCAAAGAATTGATGCTTTTGAACTGTGGTGTTGGAGAAGACTTTTGAGAGTCCCTTGGACTTCAAGGAGATCCAACCAGTCCATCCTAAAGATCAGTCCTGGGTGTTCATTGGAAGGACTGATGTTGAAGCTGAAACTCCAATATTTTGGCCACCTCATGCAAAGAGCTGACTCATTGGAGAAGACCCTGATGCTGGGAAAGATTGAAGGCAGGAGGAGAAGGAGATGACAGAGGATGACATAGTTGGATGGCATCATCGACTCAATGGACGTGGGTTTGGGTGGACTCCAAGAGTTGGTGATGGACAGGGAGGTCTGGTGTGCAGCGGTTCATGGGGTCTCAAAGAGTTGTCAGACACGGCTGAGTGACTGAACTGAACTGAAATTTTCATGTCAGATCATAGGTATTGCAAGTATCTCAAAATATTGTTTACTCTTATCTTAACTTCAAACTGTCAATAGTTACAGACCTGCTTCTAGATCTTGATATAAAATATATTTCTCCCAGCCTATTGTTTTACTTAGTTTGGTATAAGGTATTCTTGTCTTATAGAAATTTTAAATTTTGATATAACTAGAATAATCAATCTTTTCTTTTGTGGCTTTTGCATTTTGTATCTTTCTTAAGAGACTCTCACCTGCATCACTGTCATAATCATATCTTCCTACATTTTTTCTAACATCTGTCTGATTTATTTTAAAGGTTGTTTTTAATTTATCTGAAATTTGTTTTTGTGCATGATATGAGGTAAGAGTCTCCATTTATTTATTTTCCCAATGGTGATCCAGTTGATTCAACACTGCGTATATTTTCTTTGCTTATTTAAATGGCCATCTTTATCTTATACAAAATTCACATATCCCTTAACTTAATAAGCATTTATTGAATTCCTACTCTGCCAGGCACTGCTCTAGGCAGATGGACAGCAATGGACAAGATAGACAAAGGAAAGCAGAAAAATAAAAGTGTAAAATAAGATGACAGTGCAGAATTACATGATCAATTTTGACAACAAATACAACTGGATTAAATTTCCCTAATTTAAAAGAAGGACTCTTGTTTTAGGTCAAAAAAACATAAATTCAATTGTACTCTAGTTCAGGAATAGTCAAATAAATCAGAGGAATCGAACAGAAAGCCTAGAAACAGATCCTAGCAGTGGGTCATAAGGTGGGTGCCCTTTCAAACCGTGGAGTAAAAGAATGGAAAAGAATTAGCTAACACATAACGTTGAGGGAACTGGTAGACTACTTGTAGGGGAAAAAAGCTAGATCCTTATCTCACCCTCATCAAAATAAATTCTCAATTGCCAAATGAGTTTAAACTACTAAGTTTTAGAAGAACCAGAAGGACCTATGGGCAAACACTTATCTGATTTTGTAGCGAGGAAGGTATTTCTATGCACAATTTTTTTAGAAGGAAACACAGAGGGAGAGAATGACAAATCTGAAAACATAAAAATGAAACCATTATGTAAATCAAAATATCATAAATAAAATTAAGAATCAATCTGCAATCTAGGAAACTAAGAAATAGTGTTTGTACCATACCCGACAGACAAAGTGCACGCATAAGTCTACAAATCAATAACAAAACCTGAAAATCCCATTAGAAAAATGAGCAGGGAACATAAAAATGAAGTTTATGATAGAAAACTACAACAGCAAATAAATACTTGAAACATTTCGGCATCACTAGTAATCAAAGAAATTCAAATTAAAACAATGTAACATGTATTTCGCTTGTCATCTTAGCCAAGCTTTTAAAAATCACAGTGCTTAGCGTTGGCAAAGGCTGAGTGGAAAGGAACCTCTTTTGCTCTATGAGGGTAGAGAGAATTGTCACAACCACTCGGTAAGGCAATTTATTTATATGGATCAAAGGCTGTAAAATGTCCATACCCTTTGATGTAGCAATTCCGTTTATAACAATTTCTCTTAAGGAAATAATTAGAGATGTGCGCAAAGATTTATTTACAAGGAGGTTCCTAGAAGTGTACACAGTAACAAAACAATAAAAACCAACCAAAAATGGAGACAAATTTTTTACAATCCTCTACACTAGGTGATTTGTTGAATAAATCATATTAAACTCATATGATGGAATGCTATGAGGTCATTAAAAAATCACATCTCCAATCATATTTCATTTTAAGGGATGATGTCCAAGGTGTAAAGTCAAGTAAAAATAAAAAGAACACTAGACTGCATTGATCATGTGATAAATCACAAACAAGTCTGTTCAATTATATGACACGTACCTACTTCCACCCACCTCCAACTTTCTGCTGCTTCTGCTAGGTCTCTCCAGTTCTGCCTTCTCTCCTGGTGTCTCTAAGGATATCCCTACTTTTGCTGGTCACTGCCCCTCTCAGCAGTCACCCCTCTCAGCAGGCACCTTGGAAGCAGGGGCTTCCAATATCTCCAGCCAGATCCATTGTCAATGCACTGAAATCTTCTATACCAAAGTGTAGTTGGGACTTGGCAATTTGAAGTAGCCAGCTGAAAAGAAGAGTTTATGGGTTCACATGACCAAACCATTGGAAGCAGAGAGGTGTACTTGGATGGCAGAAATGACCAGAACCAGGACTGTGATTGCCCTCCAAGCCCTCCCTTACCCCACTTCTCACCTCTGCTTCTCTTGATGCCTGGTCTCTGCTCTCTCCTACACAGACTGAGCTCTCCCACAGCGGGGGAGAGGTTATCGCCAGTCATTTCAAGGATCATGTCGCATGCCTTTGCCTTCAAAGAACAATTGATTCCTTCCCCTTAGTTCCAAATTCTCAGGGAAGCTTCCTGAGGCTGGACCTATATGGCTATCAGGTTGAACCCTGTGATTGGCAGTTTCCACATGAACTGTAGGGCTGGACGCAGAGATGAAGCAGTTTTCCAGAAGGAGGAAAGGCTGGAAGGCAGGCCAAATTCATCTCTCTCAGTGAAGTGCCAACAGAATTCTGCTGTGTCCCCAAGGTCTTATGGGAATTTTAGTGAAATGCTCCTTTTTATTTTTGCTGAAGTCCCCTGTATCCTTCCCAGGTATATACACAGGAGTGTATGGGGCTGGGTCATGAGAAAATCTGAGTTAGAACCTAGGAGATGCTCAGCCTCATCTCTTCCATGTGGCCCCAAGGCTTTGTAACTAGCTATCATTCATTGCATGCCTCCTGTATGCCAAGCACTCCCCAAGTATTTAAGGTGTCCACAACCAGCCTGGCCAGCTCAGCAAGTGGGGGGTACAAAGGCAGACACACCTGTTAGTATGTTCCCTATTATTTAAGTGTCCACCAGTCTCAACAATAGGATCTGGTGGCTCAATCTTAAGGCCTCTATCCCCATCCCTTCTGAATTATTCAGAAGTTCTAGTTGCTTATGGAGTCAAAAGAGGTCAAACTTACTTTCAAGCACCAATAGAGAAACAGGATGCCCCTTCCAGCTGAAGGCTGGTCCTGCCTGCAGAGTGGAAACCTGTCTACCAGCAGGTCTGAATACTGCCAGCATCACCTGGGCATCCAGGGACCCAGGGCTTTTATTACACATATGTGCCCTCACACGTGCTTTGCGTGCATGCTAAGTTGCTTCAGTCGTGCCCGGCTCTTTGTGACCCTATGGACCATAGCCCTCCAGGCTCCTCTGTCCACGGGATTCTCCAGGCAAGAATACTGGAGTGGGTTGCTGTGCCCTTCTCCAGGGGATCTTC
This sequence comes from Bison bison bison, assembly GCF_000754665.1. Taxonomy (NCBI): domain Eukaryota; kingdom Metazoa; phylum Chordata; class Mammalia; order Artiodactyla; family Bovidae; genus Bison; species Bison bison. The sequence continues at coordinate 344,714 of NW_011494730.1, forward strand.
CCAACTCAGGGATCAAACGTGCATCTTTCATGTCCCCTGCATTAGCAGGCAAATTCTTTACCACTAGCACCACCCCCGCGTGCCACACACACACACACAAAATGTCTCGCTACCTCTCAGTAAGCTTGCTCACTTGCCACGCATATACCTCATTACGTGTATTGTTATCTCGCTTCTTTCTCTCCACAACTAATAATGAGTTGGACCCCACTATTATCCCCCACCTTCTAGATTAGGAAGCCGGGGAATGGACCCAAGTTCACTCACATGTCTGTGGTGGAGCCAGTATTCAGACCAAGCCCTGTCTGTCTTGGAGTTCACACATGCCGAGCTGTCCCTACCTCGCTGCCTCTTCTGTCAGGGTGAGTTTTCTTCCAGGAGGCACTCCTGGGAGAAATGGTGCTGGGAGAAATGGTGACGGCCCTATGCCACCAGTTCATCAGATATGCTAGAGCATGGCTGGATCCCAGTGCTGGACACAGCTCAAGCATAAGCCAGGAAGCCCTTGGAATGCTGCATATTCACCTAAAGGAAAAAAGCTTGGAAGAACCAGTACAGTGCTAATACTATTCATTGCTCAATGTTGAGGTCGTGGATCATTTTAATTTTCTTCTTTATGCTTTTCTGTATTTTCCTGGTTTCCAACAATAAACTCGGGATTACTTTTATCTTTCAAATAACACTAAAGAATATATCAGTATATACGTATGTTTAATTTTAGCTAAAGTGTCTGCACCCTAATACTAATGCTAGTGATTTTCTGTATCTTCCACATCTCAACAGTGTCCTTGAAAAGAACCTACCTGTCATTCTGTCTCATTGTCTGTCTGCCTGCCTCAGAGACAACATATTTATATCAAAAGCTCTAACTTAGTCTCTGCCTTCCTTGGGTTGGAATGATGGCCTGGACCCTCAGCAAATGAGAGCCAAGCAGCCTCTCAGCCAGGCAGCACTGCCCATCCATGGACTGTTTTCACAGACCCGACGGGGCAGGTGTCATCATTTCCTTTTAACAGATGAGAAAACGGATTGAGGGACATTGTCACCTGCTCAACTGCAGCTTGTGAGCTCTGGCTTTCTATTACTCCTGATGGCAGAATCAGCCATCAGTGAAGGTGGGACACACCACAGCCCCATGATTAGGGGCCTTGATTTTGGAGTCAGCACACCTGAGTTCAAATTCTGACGCTGTTGTTACAAGTTGCATGACCTTCTCCAAGTCTCTACTTTCTCAGCTGTGCAATGTGGTAGTGAAGGTACCTGTGTCATGGGACCACTGCGAGGAATAAAAGAGAAAAGAGCTTTCGCACCTCTGGGATGGCTGTAATTTTTTTAATTTTTATTGAGGTATAATTGACCCATAACATAATAGTTTTGGTTATATGGTGTAATGATTTGCTGTTTGTAAGTATAATGAAATGTTCGCCATGGTGTGCTTTGCGCTTAGAGCTCAGTCGTGTCAAACTCTTTGCTACCCCATGGACTGTAGTCCACCAGCCTCTTTTGTCCGTGGGATTTTCCAGGCAAGAATACTGGAGTGGGTTGCCATTTCCTATTCTGGGGGATCTTCCCAACCCAGAGATCGAAACTGCATCTCTTAGATCTCCTGCATTGGAAGGCAGATTCTTTACCGCTATGCCACTTGATCACCATGATAAGTCTAGTTAATATCTGTCAGCACACAAAGTTATGAAATGAATTCATTTTTTTCTTATAATGAAGACTTTTAAGGTCTATTCTCTTAGCAACTTTCAAATGTGCAACACAGCTTTACTAACTATAGCTACCAAGCTGTACGTTTCATCCCCAGAACTTATTTATTTTGTAACTGAGAGTTAGTCTCTTTCAATGCCCTTCATATAGTTTTTTCTTCATGAAAATAACAAGTGAAAAGGATGTACCCTGGACTTCTGAGGGAGTCTGAACCCTCACACACTGCCGGTGGGAATGTAAAATGGTGTAGCTGCTTTGGAAAACAATTTGACCATTCCTCAAAAATTTAAACATAGTATTACCATATGACCCACAATTCCATTCTAGGATATGTATCAAAAGAATTGAAAATGGATGTTCCAACTAAACCATGTACACCCCTCCATGTTCAGAGCAGCACTATTCATAATAGCCCAAAGCTAGAAATACCCCAATGTTCATCAACTGATGAATGGATAAAGAAAATGTGGTATATCCATATGTGAGTGAAAGTCGCTCAGTCGTGTCCAACTCTTTGTGACCCCATGAACTATACAGTCAATGGAATTCTCCAGGCCAGAATACTGAAGCAGGTAACTTTCCCTTCTCCAGGGGATCTTCCTCACCCAGGGATCAAACCCAGGTCTCCTGCATTGCAGGCAGATTCTTTACCAGCTGAGCCACAAGAGAAGCCCAAGAATACTGGAGTGGGTAGCCTATCCCTTCTCCAGCAGATCTTCCCAACCCAGGAATCGAACCAGGGTCTCCTGCATTGCAAGCAGATTCTTTACCAACTGAGCTATCAGGGAAGCCCATATATCCATATGATGGAATACTATTTGGCCATAAAAAATGAAGTGCCATTTATGCTACACTGTGAACGAGCCTTGAAACCATGGTAAGTTGAAGAAGTCAGAACATAGGAGCTCATATATTGTATGATTCATTTCCATGAAATAGCTAGGATGGATAAGACCACAGAGACAGAAAGCAAAGTGGTTGCCAGGGGCTGAGGTGGGGGTGGGGTGCAGGGAATGGAGAGTGTCTACTTAATGGATATGGGGTTTCCTTTTGGAGTGATGGAATATCTTAGAATCTGACCTAGGTAATGGTTGCACATTATAAATGTACCAAATGCCACTGTACTGTACACTTTAAAACAATTTTATGCTATGGGAATTTTTTCTCAATAAAAAGCGAGAGGAAAAAAGTGAAGTTTGTAGTATTGAACCTGGCATGTAGTCAGTGCTCATGTATTAGGTTGGCCAAGAAGTTCCTTTGGTTTTTAAGTAAAAATAAAAGACACATTTTTCATTTTCACCAAGAACTTTATTGAACAACGTACTCACTGTTTTGTTCCACTACCTTCTGCCATTTTTCGGGCAACTTCATAATTCCATCTTCCCCAGAATTTTCATTTTTTTGAGCAAAGAACTGTTCCAGGTGACTTTTAAGTCTTACAGGGAATTGAAATTTTTTTCACTAAAAGAATTTTGTAAACACCAAAATCAATGGAAATTCGAAGGTGTGTTGTCTGATGAATACGGCAAATGAATCAGAATTTCCCAGCCAAGCTGTGAGTTTTTGCCTGGTCATCAAAGAAACATTGGTCTTGCATAATCCTGATGGAAGATTATGTGTTTTCCATTGACTAATTCTGAATGCTTTTTGCTGAGTGCTGCTTTCAAGGGGTCTAATTGGGAGCAGTACTTGTAGGAACTAATCATTTGGTTTTCCAGAAGGAGCTCATAATAGAGGACTCCTTTCTAATCCCACCATATAAACAACATCACCTTCTTTGGATGAAGACCAGCATTTGATGTGGTTGTTGGTGGTTCCTTTTGCTTGCACCATGATCTCTTCCATTTCATGTTATTGTACAGCATCCACTTTTCATCACCTGTCACAATTTGCTTTAAAAATGGAACATTTTCACTACTTTAAGTAAAGAATTATATGCAAGAATATGGCCAAGAAGGTTTTTTTAGTTAAATTTATGTGGAACCCAAACATCGAAGTGATTACCATAACCAAGCTGGTGCAAATGATTTTCAGGGCTTGATTTGGATATTCTGAGTATGTCAGCTATCTCCCAAATGGTATAACGTTGATTGTTCTCAGTGTCTCAATTTGATCACTATCAGCTTCAACTGGTCTACCCAACCGTGGAGCGTCATCCAATGAGAAATCTCCAACATGAAACTCAGCAAAACAATTTTTTTAGATTTTTTTTATTGAAAGATAATTGTTTTACAGAATTTTGTTGTTTTCTATCAAACCTCAACATGAATCAGCCATAGGTATACATATATCCTCTCCCTTTGGAACCTCCCTCCCATCTCCCGCCCCATCCCACCTCTCTAGATTGATACAGTGCCCCTATTTGAATTTCCTGAGCCATACAGCAAATTCCCGTTGGCTATCTATTTTGTATATGGTGGAGATCCAACCAGTCCATTCTGAAGGAGATCAGCCCTGGGATTTCTTTGGAAGGAATGATGCTAAAGCTGAAACTCCAGTACTTTGGCCACCTCATGTGAAGAGTTGGCTCATTGGAAAAGACTCTGATGCTGGGAGGGATTGGGGGCAGGAGGAGAAGGGGACGACAGAGGATAAGATGGCTGGATGGTATCACTGACTCGATGGACATGAGTCTAAGTGAACTCCAGGAGTTGGTGATGGACAGGGAGGCCTGGCGTGCTGCGATTCATGGGGTCGCAAAGAGTTGAACACGACTGAACGACTGATCTGATCTGAATGTAAGTTTCCATGTTACTCTTTCCATACCTCTCACCCTCTCCTCCCCTCTCCCCATGTCCATAAGTCTATTCTCTATGTCTGTTTCTCCATTGCTGCCCTGTAAATAAATTCTTCAGCACCACTTTTCTAGATTCCATATATATGCATTAGAATATGATATTTGTCTTTCTCTTTCTGAGTCCCTTCACTCTGTATATGATTCTAGGTTCATCCACCTCATCAGAACTGACTCAAATGTGTTCCTTTTATGGCTGAGTAATATTCCATTGTGTATATGTACCTCAACTTTTTTATCCATTCATCTATTGATGGACAGCTAGGTTGCTTCCATGTTCTAACTATTGTAAATAGTGCTGCAATGAACAATGGGATACATGTGTATTTTTCAGTTTTGGTTTCCTCAGGGTATATGCCTAGGAGTGGGATTGCTGGGTCATATGGTGGTTTTATTTCTAGTTTTTTAAGGAATCTCCATACCATCTTCCATAGCGGCTGTATCAATTTACATACCCACCAACAATGCAAGAGCATTCCCTTTTCTCCACACCCTCTCCAGCATTTATTGTTTGTAGACCTTTTGCTGATGGCCATTCTGATTGATGTGAGGTGATATCTCATTGTAGTTTTGATTTGTATTTCTCTAATAATGAGCAATGTTGAGCATCTTTTCATGTGTTTGCTAGCCATCAGTATGTTTTCTTTGGGTTTATTTCTGGGCTTTCTTCTATGTCCTCTTGTTTAGGTCTTTTTCCCACTTTTTGATTGGGTTGTCTGTTTTTCTGGCATTGAGTTGTATGAGTTGCTTGTACATTTTGGAAATTAATGCTTTGTCAGTTGTTTCATTTGCTATTATTTTCTCCCATTGTGTGGGCTGTCTTTTCCCCTTGCTTATAGTTTCCTTTGCTGTGCAAAAGCTTTTAAGTCTAATCAGGTCCCACTTGTTTACTTTTGTTTTTATTTTCATTACTCTAGGAAGTGAGTCATAGAGGATCTTGCTTTGATTTATGTCATCAAGTGTTATGCCTATGTTTTCCTTTGAGAGTTTTATAGTTTATGATCTTACATTTAGGTCTTTAATCCATTTTGAGTTTATCTTTGTGTATGGTGTTAGGAAGTGTTCTAGCTTCATTCTTTTACATGTAGCTGTCCAGTTTTCCCAATGCCATTTACTGAAGAGACTGTCTTTGCCCCATTCTATATTCTTGCCTCCTTTGTCAAAAATAAGGTACCCATAGGTGCATGGGTTTATTTCTGGGCTTTCTATCTTGTTCCATTGGCCTATATTTCCGTTTTTGTGCCAGTACCATACTGTCTTGATGACTGTAGCTTTGTAGTATAATCTGAAGTCAGGAAGGTTGATTCCCCCAGCTCCATTCTTCTTTCTCAAGACTGTTTTGGCTATTTGGGGTCTTTTGTGTTTCCATATGAACTATGAAATTTTTTGTTCTAGTTCTGTGAAAAATGCCATTGGTAATTTGATAGAGATCGCATTGAATCTGTAGATTGCATTTGGTAGTATAGTCGTTTTCACAAAATTGATTCTTCCAACCCAGGAACAAGGAATATCTCTCCATCTGTTTATGTCATCTTTGATTTCTTTCATTAGTGTCCTATGATTTTCTGTGTGCAGTTCTTTTGTCTCCTTAGGTAAGTTTATTCCTAGGTATTTAATTCTTTTTGTTGCAATGGTGAATGGGACTGATTCCTTAATTTCTCTTTCTGATTTTTCATTGTTAGTATATAGAAATGCAAGTGATTTTTGTATATTGATTTTGTTTCCTGCAACTTTGCTAAATTCACTGATTAGCTTTAATAATTTTCTGATACTATTTTTAGGGCTTTCTATGTACAGTATCATGTCATCTGCAAACAGTGAGAGCTTTACTTCTTCTTTTCTGATATGGAGTCCTTTTATTTCTTTTTCTTCTCTGATTGCTGTAGCTGGGACTTCCAGAACTATGTTAAATAACAGTGGTGAAAGTGGACACCCTTGTCTTGTTCCTGATCTTAGGGGGAATGCTTTCAGTTTTTCACCATTGAGAATAATGAGCAAACCACTTTTGACACATTCGATCAGTCCCAACACCTTCTCCATACACTGCACAAAATCTATTTTTGCATTTCAGTTGCGTTTTTACCTTTCTTGAAGTAATAAGCCTAATATGCTAAAAATTGTTGCTTTTTTCCCATCTTCAATGTTAAAACAGCTATACAAAAATTGACCAATTTTGATTTTTTTTTTTTAAATCACACGCGGATAGGACAGGTGTCACAATACAATCTAACAAAATTGTTTCAAATGAAGTGAAAGACAACTAAGCTCTACTAGCAGCATCTTATGGAAAAAACTGAATGAACCTTTTGACCAACCCAATAATAGGCACGAATGTTTCAGATTGTGGAGACACAAACGCTGAGCCCTGAGCAGCCTGCTGCCACCAGAGACTGGACCAGAGAGGGTGCAAAGGGGCTTCTCCAAGCACAAAGGCTCCAACCCCAAACCCCAGCTGGACCATAAGGACCTCAGAGGCTCAGTCTGCATCCCAGGCCAGCCCGAGGCTGACAACAGGGAACAGGCCCAGCAGTATCTTTGCCACCTTCTGTCACATTCTCCTAGCAAAACCCTGCCCCTGTAAATCTCACCCATGGCAGGAAAGAACTCAAGGAAAGAAGCAGGGCCTTGTCCAATGGTCCCAGTACCTGAATCAGAGCCAGCCTGACCAGTCACCTGCACTCTGCTGGAAGAGGCAACACCTAAGCAAGAGGCCACCCCAGGCTTGTCTCACTGTGTCAGATGCTCTAGAGATGCTTATTCAAGAGAAGCCCAAGAATCTGTGCTCCCAAGAGGAGCACAGGGGAAGGAGCCTAGGAGAGGGAGATGGAGAGGGGCAAAACGGGAACTTGGTGGAGGACTTGAAGCTTTGTTCCCGGCGTGGCCAAACTCCACACCTCGGCACTGTTGCTCTTCATTGTCCAGGCGCTAAGTCGTGTCTGACTCTTTGTGGCCCCATGGACTGTAGGACACCAGGCTTTCCTGTCCTTCACCATCTCCCAGAGTTTGCTCAAACTCATGTCCATTGCTTCAGGGTCTTTATATCTGAGCATGGTGATGATAAAATGTCTCAGTCTTCCATCCCATCCCACCCCAGGATAATGGGAAGGCAATGTAGAGGGGGAAATGAAGTGAACCATACAACCAAGGTCATCTTTCACTGCCCCTTCAGTTCACTTCAGTCACTCAATCATGTCCGACTCTTTGCAACCCCATGGACTGCAACATGCCAGGCTTCCCTGTCCATCACCAACTCCCAGAGCTTGCTCAAACTCAGGTCCATTGAGTCGGTGATGCCATCCAACCATCTCATCCTCTGTTGTCTCCTTCTCCTTTCGCCCTCCCTAAACAGAACTGAGCATTAAGTGAGGACCCATTAGAAACTAGTTTATCCAGAAGGGTGGTCCCCTCCCCTCCCAGGACCTTGAAGCCCAGGCAGCCTACAGTTAATTGGAGGCTGAGCTTGCCTCCTTCCTTCCTTCCAGGCCCACTGCCCCTTTCTGCAAAGAGAAATTTAAGATATTAAAATGGAAGTATCCCTTCCCTCACCCCTACCCCCCCTACAGAGCTCCTAAGCCCTGCCTGAAAACACGGAGGAGGAATCTTGTCCTCAGGAAGCTGGTCCAACACTCACCCACCTTGAAAAGGACAAGGTTTCTTTCTGTTCAATTAACCTGCACAAGAGAGGGAGAGGTGGTGGGGGCATCAGGGAGTGAGGAATAGAAAAACCCAGCGTGATTTCCTCCTTGGCTCTAAGATGAGGGAGAGCTTGCAATTCTGCCCCCAGGATCCAGAAGCCCTTTTCTTACCTGTGATAATCGTGAGGGTGTGTTTTCTTTCATTTAAACTCTCCCAAACTTAATTTAAAGTTTCTCTCTCCTTTAAACAAGTCCTGGCTGCAGAGTGAACAGCGATGAGCTGCCAAAGGGAAGTGGAAGGGGAGAGAGGATTGCCTGTGAGGATATTGCTGCTGCTTAAATGAAAAACTGTGTCCCTTGAGAGGACAAAGGTTGAGAGGCCAGGTGGGGAGCAGCCCTGGGACTTGGAAAGGGAGCACAGAGGGGAGGGCGGGCATTCTCAAGGGACCAGGCAGGCCCAAGGATTCTGATCAGTGCCCCCCACTCCCCTCCCAGCTCCCTCCTCTGCTAGGGGCAGCCACCTCCACGGGGCCATGTGCCTCCACAGTGGGGCATGCCTGCTACCCCTGCTGCCACCACCTCTCGCCCATTCAAGACATCACACTGGAGGGTCCAGATTCTGCCCTAGCCACCCAGTCCCTACGAAGAAAGGACTTCTTCCAGGTAAACCAGGAGAGGAGGGGAGGGGAGGGCCAGTGCCAGGGCGTCTGCAGGACTCACACCCCACCTGTGCTCTCTCAGATGCCTCCAATGTGCAGATGTATCCGTCCTTGGAAGGGAAACATGATTAGACCATCAGCAGGGCCGAGGCACAAGGTTACTACGTGAGGGTGGGCAGGTGCCATCCCTCTCTGGGCCTCAGTTGCATCTAAATAAGAGGCCACCGTGTGTATCTGTTGGCTTTTGATTTCCCCAGAGCCATTTTCCAACATCGTCTGGGTTGGGGCAGCTGAAAGCACTTCACCCACATGGAGGGCCGTGTTATGTTGTTGCTGTTCAGTCGCTCAGTCGTGTCCGACTCTTTGCAACCCCACGGACTGCAGCATGCCAGGCTTCCCTGTCCTTCACTGTCTCCCAGAGCTTGCTCGAACTCACGTCCATTGAGTTGGAGATGCCATCCAACCATCTCATCCTCTGTCGCCCCTCTCCTCCTGACCCACTGTCTTGGCGGGAAGAAAATCCAGGTGACTGCCTTCTGGTCAGGAAGATGAGCTTGTCTTCCTCCTCCTGAGACCAGCACAGGGCGCGGGACCCCCCACTCACCCTCCCCTGTGATTCTTGGAAGGCTGCCACTGCTGAGGGGACAGTGGAGGTCAGTCCTGACCCCAGCTGCACACCCCGCACTGTGGGGACACCATATTCCCCTCAGCTTGACCGCCCCCACCCCCCAACATCCTTCATCCCCTCCTATTCCTGCGGCCAATTCTCACGTCCCTCTTGAGTCAGAGAACCTCAGAGACTTGTGGCCAATGCCCCTCTGCCATGTCTGTTCCTTTCAAACAAGAACCAGATTGGCCCCAGATGCCCTGGGTGTTCCATCTTCGTATGAGGGTCTTTAGCTCTCACGGCTCGTGCGTTGACAAGATGAGTGGAGGTCAAGAGGCAGGGGGCAAGGCGCTCACGTCAGGCTTGCTTTGAGAGAGGCTGGGGTGTGCCCTCCCCACCGTCACCCAGTAAACACCCCCACCACCGCTAATTGCCGCTCACCCCGCCTCTCACAGAAGCGGCGCTCTCTGTGTCCTTGACTGCTCAGCTGTGTCTTCCCTTTGCAGGCCTTCAAAGGCCTCCTCCAGCTTTGTTGTGTCCTGCAGAGATCTCATTAGTTTCTGCTGTCTCCCTCGGAGCGCAATCGGAAGGCTCCGCTCACCTTCGCGTCCTCGCGTCTTCTCCTCCTGACTCATGCGCTGGCGATACTGTCCCGGTCTGGGGAAGGCTGCGGTGGCATGGAGAGCTTCAGCAGGGCTCCAGGAGCCCCAGCTTTTTCGTGGACAAGCCTCTGTCTCCCCAGCCTCTGTTTCTCCATCTGTAAAAACATGGGGCAGCGTCTCATCCAGATCTCATCCTTGGGGGTGGGGGGAGCAGGGGTGTGTGCCCTCCAGCAGAGAGACTGAGGAGCAGGCTGGGTCCAGGAACGGGGTTTTCCAGGGACTGTTGACTACAGCTTCCTAAAGGCCTGCCTGCCTCCGGTCTTACCAGGTTCCGCTCCGTCCTCCAGTTTCCACACCTAGTGAGTTTTTTTTCTTTTTTTTTCTCTCCTTTCCTTCAGATCTCCCAGGAGCTTCACGTTGCTCCAGTCTGTTTCTACTGTGGCTCCATTCACCCAGATGAGGAGTGCCGTCCAAACAGGCAAAAATCATTCATTGGAAGTGACACAGACCAATCAGAAAGATGCCCTAGAGGGGACCCTGGAGGCTCCCTGCTGTGCCCACGAGTTATCCTTTTAGTGTGGAGGAGGAAGGGACAGAAAGGAGAGGCCAGGGGAGCACTTGCGGGCTGGGACAGCAGCTCTTGCGCGAATGTCTTTCTGTATGTCTTGCGCTGGTGCTGCTTGGCTCCTCCACCCATTCCTCATCTGTGTAACCAAGCCCTGCATTAAATCTCTTCTGTCCTATAGGTTTCCCTTTGCCTGGCTGGATCCTGACTGATACAACATCTGACATCAGAATTCCTCTTAGGCAAGCACATGTCTTTGTATGAGAAAATACCTTGATAAGGCACTTGAGGGGAGGTGGCATCCTGGGGGTATGATTTGACAGGAGACAAGGAACCAAAAGCCATAGTCAAACTGCTCTGCATGGAAAATAAGTGGGAATTCAGAGGTAGGGGAGAGGAAGAGCACAAAAGGGAAAATAATAAAACAATGTAGCAGGAGGTTGCCGCTCAGGTGGTGAAAATGGCTGAGGGCTTTTAGGAATGGAAATATCAAAGACAGGCTTTTATGTTGCTGGCATTCTAGCAACCTGTAAATCCCTTCTTCTCGCCATCCTTTGGAAATGTCTGCTACCCACAGAGACTTTGTGTGCCCAGCCATGCTTTGTTTTATGGGTTGGGTTTTTTTTTAATGGAACATTAAAAAAAAAAAAAAAAAGGATTGAGGTCCATGTCTGGGCTGACTCAGGGTGAAACTGACAGCAGCCGCAGGGGGGTGAGAAGATGCACAAACTGAATTAATTCCGTGCAAGCAGGAGCTCAGAGCTAGAAGTGACAATAAGAATAAAGCACTAATCTTTCGTGGTGTTTACCATGTGTCAGCCTCTGCTCTAAGCACTTGTGCTGAATGAACTCATTCAATTTTCACAACAACCCTAAGAAGTAGGTACTATTGCTATGTGCCTTCTAAGGATGTGAAAACGGAGGCACAGAGCAGTTGAGGAAGGCAGCTTCTTTCAGCAGATGGGTTGAGCTGGGATTCGAACTCGGGACAGTCTAAACTCCTAAGCAGTCCACGTAGAGAAGCCCTCTAGGAACATGTACGAAGCCTGGGAGGCTTTCAGCCTGCAGTCTGCTGAATGGGAGGCTGAATCTGTCTGACCTGGATTTTAAGGAACAAGACGAGCCTATCTGGCGCCTGGGTTCCTCTGTGTTTACATCATCTTTTTGTCTAGCTCTGAGCTCCCCCTGAGGCAGGGACAGTATTTTATTCCTCTGCATCCTCAGATCTAGCACGGGGCCTTGCATAAAGCAGGACAAGGCTCAGTGGAAGCGAGGGAGGGAAGGAAAGACCCAAAGGAAGCTGGCACATTCGTCTAGACCAGACTGGGGCTGAATCCAGGGCCAAGGGAGACATTTGTTGCCTCCCCTCCCCTCCCTTCCTCGCTTCCCCCCTCCCCCTGCCCCCCAGTGCTAATTCCAGCTCTGCCACCTCCCATGCCGGGCGAGAAGCTGCGGATTTTTTCTAATTGAGAAGGAAAACATCTTCTGTCTAGTCAAGGCAGCTACATCAAGGCAGGACTGTGGCGGCGGGCGGCACGAGCTGGCAGCAAACACTCAACACGATTTGGAACCGCTTTTCCTGCCGCTGTGGCGCGTTTAACTCTCCCTGTGTTTTAAACCACGACACCCTCTTTGAAAGCCCAAAAGAGAGAGAGCGCTGATATCTCAACAGGGACAGTTCTTCGGGGAGGTGCAGAGGGGACGAGGGGACTGTACAGCAAATGCGTAGTCGCTCTCTGCAGTATTGTCTCTTCGGGTTTATTCCAGCATTCTTTATTTCATTTTCATGTGATAAAAATTGAGATGTACAACTCTTGTCTCAGCAAACACGAGCGGCAGTCAGCTGGAAAGAGCTTTGTTCTCCCGCGTGGGTGGGTGACGGGCAGGAGACAGGCTCTTGGGAAACATTCTAGGTACTGTGGGGAAAGAATTCCCTCCTTGATCACCCCAGGCAGCAGGCTGACACACGAGCATGCGATGCACACACACATGCACACAAAATACCCACACGCACGCACACACACACGCACATATCTCTTCTCCCCAAAGCCAGGCCCCAGTTCACAAGGAACCAGAACTCCAGATCTGCCCCAAGTTCAAGAGACCTCTCTCAGGGACACCTGTGGACACCTCCCCAGGACAGAGCACTGCTGCTGTTGCTGGGATCAGGGAAGTAGAAGCTGGGATGCCACAGCGGGCTGCGTCAGTGATCAAGGCAAGAGATACTACTGTCCAGGACTAGAGTGATGGTGTCCACAAACAGAAGGAAGGAGCAGATTTCAGAGATGCTCGAAAGGGAGAGCTGACAGGACACTAGTGACTGAATGGGAAGTGTTTGTGCATGCTAAGTCACTTCAGTCATGTCCCACTCTTTGAGACCCCACGGACTGTAACAGCCCACCAGACTCCTCTGTCCAGGAGGACTCTCCAGGGAAGAATATTGGAGCTAGTTGCCATGCTCTCCTCCAGGGCATCTTCCCAACTCAAGGATCGAACCCGTGTCTCTTATGTTTGCTGCACTGGCAGGCTGGTTCTTTACCACTAGCACCATCTGGAATGGAAGCGGAAGAGTAAAAGAGGTGAAGGGGTCCAAGTGTGGGGAGGAGTCACAGGTTTCTGGGTTGGGTGCCTGAGTCGCTAGTGTTGACAGAGAGCCCTGGGGAGGAAAACGGTGACCTCTGCGTTGGCCTCTGTGAGCTTGAAAGACATCCCAATAGAAATGGCCAGCGGGCAGTGGGATAAGCAGGCCTGGTGTGCAAGAGAGAGGCCAGCCTGGAGACAGAGATTCAAGAGTCCCCGCACACGGGCGGCAATTGTAGTCACCCAGGGAGAGTGTAGAAGTGGAGAGCGAACAAGGTCAAGTGCAGAGCCATGAGGCTTGACAATACTAAAGAGCCTAATGAGGAAGATGAGGTTGAGAACCTGGAGCCACGTGATGGGCAGAAAAGCAGGAGAGCAGGTGCCTTCCGAGACAAAAGCATGTCCCAAGAAAGTGGGTGTGGTCCTCAGCCCCAAGGCTGCTGTCATGATAAGGACTGAGGGGTGTCCACAGGGTCCACCATCGGGGTGCCACTGATGACCTTGGAAAGGTCTTTGTGGAAGCAGAACACTAACTACCCTTGAAGCCTGGCTTCAAGGCAAGAAGGAGCGACAGGGTCAGAGCCATCAGGACTCTCAAGAGGGGTATTGTTATTGTTGTTTTCTTGTCTTTTCGGTGGTTGATCTTTACAATGGAAGAGCCTTCAGGGGGGTTGTAGGCTAAAGGGGGGGATGCAGTACAGAGGAAGAGGTTGTGAGTCCAGGAAACAGGAGTTACTGGTGGAGAAAAGTGCCAAGAGAGAAGGTGGAAGGGATAGCTTCAAGGGCACAGATGGAAGTTGGCAAAACAGTAGGAGGAACAGCTCCTAATTCGGGGGTCAGGGTGGGAATGGGGATAACAGAGGGAGAGGCTCCATCCCAGGAATGCTTCCAAGAGGGAGAAGGAGGGACTTCAGCCTTGAGAACCTGAGGCAGCCCCGGGGGTCAGGAGCAGTGAAGAGAAGTGGAAAGCCCCCAAGCGGGGATGGAGGGGCCGCTGGGGGCCCTGCAGTGGCCCTTCTTTCATTCCAGTCGTTTGCTGCTCTGGCACCGGATCTCCCCAAGGGTAGCAGGTTCTTAAACCTTGCCAAGCTTCTCTGTGGCCAGGGAAGCTGATGGAACTGCGCAGACAGAAGACCCCAGTCTAACTGAAGAACTCCCAGCAGAGCCTCTGGCAATGCCTTGGGCTACTGTGGGAGGCGGTGTGTTCCCCATCCATCAAGAAGTCTAAGCCAGGAATCAGCTGGAGTCTGCAGAGGGGATCCCCATAATGGGAGGGAAGCTAGGGCCAGGCCTCCTATTCTATCCACCCCTGGGTTCTACAGGCATGCGGACAGGGTCCATTTCTCCCTCTGCTGTCCCCAGATTGGGGGGATGATGCTGAATCTGGGATTGTCCCCATGTCAACACTCTCCTCAACCCCCATGGCCCCACACAGCTGTTGGGAGTTCCTATGCTCCCCCCATCTTGGTATTCTGACAAGCCCTGCCCATTTAGGTTCATTTCCTATTAAACTCAAGTCTGTTAATGCCTCTCTCATCTTTAGAACATCCCAAGAGGCTCTGAATGTTTGTTTTCTATAATTTTCAGATGAAAAGACTAAGGGTCAGAGAAGTTAGGACTTTTTCCCGAGATCACAAAGCCAGCAGGGAGCAGAACTACACCCTATGGCTCTGGCTTGTGCCCCAACTATTACACTCCACACAGCTGGGCCCGCAGCCCCCACCACGAAGGCCTCCTGCCTAGCCCTGAGCAGATGCATCAGCGCTCCAGCCTCATGGCTGAGTGCTGAAGTTGCCCCCTCCCCAAGCCTTCTCCATAGCAATCACTGAAACCAACCATGCCTGGAGCCTCCAAGGATGGACCCCAGATGCTCAAGAACCCTCAAATCTCAGTTCTCCCCTCCCTCTGCATCAAGTTGATCCAGGGAATCCACCACCTCGCTGAGTGTCCTGGTCCATCCATCCAGGGAAACTGTTTTTCCCGACTCTTTAACCTCATGGGATCCTTGTAGAAGAAGCGTCTCTGCCTTGCAGATGGAGGAACTGAGGTTCAGAAAAGTGAAGTGACTTCCTCCAGGTCCCACACTCCAGGAGCATCCAGGCTGGCTCAGGGCTCCTGATTCTGAGACTAGTGCTGCTTGCCTTTATTCCGCTCCCTATCTGGTTCCCGGAAAATCAGACGTGACCCCCTCTCCAGCTAGCTGGCAGATCCCAGACATAAGGACCGACTCTCCTGGACTGTACAGGTACAAATCATCAGACGCAAGCTCTCCCTGCCTCTCTCTTGAGGTCTCTGTGGCAGTGCATTAAGAAAGTTCTGGCCAAATGCCAAGGGAGCTAAGGACTGCCTAACATGGAGCTAGGAAGACATGATTACTTGCTGAACATCCCTGAGAGCTCTCAGGAGACACTTAGAATAGCCACATCCTGAGTAATCCCAGGGACCAGAGCTAGAATCGCTGGGGGTTGGGGGTGGGGGGAGAGACAGAGATAGTGATAGAGATTTTAGCTCACTCTAAAGAAAAGTTCCCTATAGCAAGGGTTGTTGCCCCAAGATGGGAAACCTGGCTTTAGTATAAGCATCCTGTCTGGTGGGGAGAGTAACCTTCTCCCAAACCAGGATGACCTAAAGAAATTCCTGTCACAGTTAAAGGTCAGACTGCTACTGCTAGTCACTTCAGTCGTGTCCGACTCTGTGCAACCCCATAGACAGCAGCCCACCAGGCTCCCCCATCCCTGGGATTCTCCAGGCAAGAACACCAGAGTGGGTAAAGGTCAGACTAAATGATCCCAAATGCCCTTTCTCACTCTGAGAGCCTGTGGTTCCATTAAACATGGCAGGTGGATCCCAGTCTCTCTCTTTCTCTCCCTCCCCCACCCCCGGCCCACCAGTCTCACATCGCATCTGCATCCTTTTTTTAATGAATATTTAAATATCATCTGATTGCATTATGCGTCACAAGTAGGAAAAAACTGGTCCTGAAAGGCCCTCCTCTGCCTGTTCCCCCTTCCTCACTGCGGTGTAGGAGCCAGAAAAAGAAATTCGTCCCTAAATTACAGCTTCTGTAGCTCCTTTCTCCCCGCCTCCCACCCCACCTCACTCTCCTGGCAGGTCCACCTGGTCCCGAGCTTCAGGGTGCTGGGGGGGGAGGGGTGGGGGCGGAGGCCAAGGAGAGTGGGAGGACCAGGGCTTGCGGGAGAGGGGCAGGGAGGTCTAGTCACAGGTGGCATGGCTTTGCTACTCTTCTCTGTTTTCTCACACAGAAGGCCCCACTTCAGTGTCATATGCCTCCTTCTTCTGACCTGTCTCCCAGCACATGACCTGAACATGACTCCCATCACCATCCATCCACCAGCCCTCCCTCTCTGCCTTAATCAACTCAGGCTGCTATAGCAAAGTACCACAGCCAGAGTGGCTTACAAACCACAGGCACTTATTTCTCACAGTTCTGGAGGCTAGAGTTCTGAGACTAGGGTACCAGCTTTGCAGGACTTCTTTGACAAAGATCCTCATAGTCAAAGCTATGGTTTTTTCAGGAGTCATGTACGGATGTGAGACTTGGACCTTCAAGAAGGTTGAGTGCTGAAGAATTGATGCTTTTGAATCATGATGCTGGAGAAGACTCTTGAGAGTCCCTTGGACCGCAAGGAGATCAAACCAGTCAATCCTAAATGAAATCAAGGCTGAATATTCATTGGAAGGACTGATGCTGAAGCTGAAGCTCCAATACGTTAGCCACCTGATGGGAAGAGCTGACTCACAGGAAAAGATCCTAATGCTGGGAAAGATTGAAGGCAGGAGGAGAAGGGGATAGCAGAGGATGAGATAGTTAGATAGCATCACTGACTCAGTGGACGTGAACTTGAGCAAACTCTGAGAGGTAGTGGAAGACAGAGGAGCCTGACGTGCTGCAGTCCATGAGGTCGCAAAGAGTCAGACATGACCTAGCAACTGAACAACAGCAGTTTTTGGGTTCTGGCAAAGGTCTTCCTCTGGTTTGCAAACTGAGAACTTCTCACCCTGACGTGATAGAAGAGGTGAAGAGCCCTGTGGGTCTCTGATAAGGGCACTAATGCCATCCACAAGGGCTCCACCCTCAAGACCTGGTTGCCTCCTAAATGTCCTGCCTCCTAAGACCATCTCATTAAGGGTTAGGATTTCAACACAGGAATTTAGGGGGACACATTCCTTCTCTAACACTCTTTGTGGTGATTCCACACTAGAAGCAAACAGGAGCGTCCTGTCCCCAAGTCTCACCCCAGCTGTAGTGAAGTCATCCCAGCGTTGCAGTAAGCAGGTATGGCTGAGCTGGGAAGAAAGAAGCAGGACTGTATGTGGAGCCACAAAGCAGGCCCCCCCCCCCAGCACCTGGGACTTTGGGTAGAAATAGAAAAGGAGCCAGGAGAGTAAATACTCTCCTCCCACTCTCAGATTTCCCATCAGGGTTTCCCATTGGCCGAACCCAATGGGAGGCCGAGGCAGAGGAGCCTGGTGGCAGAGTCAGGCTAGTATGGGGAGGGGTGTAAAGGAGGGAACAGACAGGATGTGGAGGGCAAGGGAACAGAGCAGATCCAGCCTGGCCTTCCTCCAACTGCCCCCTGCCTCCCCTGCCCCGCCCCCATGTCTTTCTCCTCTCTCCTTTCCTCTCAGGACAAAAACTAATTCCTCTCACTTTCTCATGCAGAACACTTTAGCCATCTTATTGCCTTGGCTCCTGCCAACATCCTGCCCTCAGCAGCTCACCCTCTTGCCCAAGCAGCTTATTAAGATATTTCCCTAAACAAAGACCTTGAAAGAAATTGTGCTGTCAAGCTGTTAAGCAATCATTTTTTCCCCATTCTTTTCACCTTAACTATTTAAAAAGGAGAGGAAGGAGGGAGAGGAGCATTCCCAAAGGCGAGAGTTAATAGTCCATCCCAGAAACCTCTCTGCCCAAGTGTGGAAGCAGAGGGATGGGCCTTTTGGGTCCTGCCAGGCCCCCGTGGTCCTGGAGTGCTGACTGAGGTCCTGCTTTCTCCCATATGCTCCTCAGAAAAAAAGTGGGGAGCTCCATTGGGTCCCCCATCCCTGGGATCTCTAGCTAAAGGGCTGCTATTTCTGCCCACCCCGAGCTGGCTGGGGGCTTCCCTGGTGGCTCAGTCAGTAAAGAATCCACCTGCAATGCACGACACCTGGGTTGGATCCCTGGTTTGGGAAGATCCCCTGGAGAAGGGAACAACTACCCACTCCAGTATTCTTGGGCTTCCCTGGAGGCTCAGTCGGTAAAGAATCCGCCTGCAATGCGGGACACCTGGGTTCAACCCTGGGTTGGGAAGATCCACTGGAGAAGGGAACGGCTACCCACTCCAGTATTCTGGCCTGGAGAATTCCATGGACAGAGGAGCCCGGCCGGCTACAGTCCATGGGGTCGCAAAGAGTCGGACATGACTGAGTGACTTTCACTTTCACTCTTCAGAGCTGGCTGTGACCCAGCCTAGCCCACTGCTGCCCCTGGAGGTCTGTCCCCTAGCCCAGGAGACAGCCCCGCCCCAGATGGAGTTGGCTGCTTCTCCACACCTCCCTCTCTTCTCCAGCCCCTGGGACCCAGGGCAGCGAATGGGGCTGTTAACAAAGGCTCCCCGCTGGGGGCTGAGTTTCCCCCTCCAGGAGCCACTTCCTTGCTAAATATCACCCTCTCGATATTTGGTAATGACCTTTTTAAGTCTCCACTTTCCTGCCTTGGTATTTAGAAAGCAGCTTGGTCTCTGGGGAGGGAAGGGAACTGAATACTTATTCATGGCACTTCAGAAGCTGGCTCCAAGAAGAGAGAAGAGAACAGCCTCCTCCTTCCCCACTGGAGGCTGGTGCTGCAGCCCCCGGCCAGCCGGCCAGCCCCAGGGACTTGGCAGATGCCCAGCAAGGTTGTGGACTCACAGCTGTCACTCAGGCTTCAATACTAGCATGCCCGGTGTGAGCTCACGCCAGCGCGTTAGAACGTCGAGTGTCTGCCCGCATGTTTTCTGTATGTACCAGCAGGAAGATGGGCACAGTGGATGGGAGTGGTGAGTGTGGGCCCTAGGCAGTGGGTGTGCATGGGGTTGTGGCATTCCAATCCATGTATGTATATACATGGGAGTGTGGACGTGCTCACTGCACATGAGTGGGGAATTGGAGGCTTGGTTCTGGGTCTGCGCACTAGGGGCACAGGTCTGTGGACACACGTGTGTGCATAGGATCTGAGTATGATTCTGACTTTTACGGAGCCATCAGGGACTACAGGCCAATTCCCACAGCAGGAGAGCTGGCCCAGCAGGTAGGTGCCTGTGGGTTTCCCAGGAAACGAAGCAGGGGTTATATGGGGTGGGGGTGCCCTGCTCTGCTTTCCCCAAGGCCTGCAAACACCTGGCCTGTCATCTGAGCCTCTGGCTGCCCCATCTCCCTGGGGCTCACTCCTGCCACCATCCCCTTGGGGCTTGACTAGGAGGCACTCCCAGGGTAGGTGAGCGTGGCTCTGCCCAGGTATGCTCCATGCTACCCATCCTTCCACCAGCCGGGCTCCCCAGTCAGGCTCCATGGACCAGGCAGGTTGATTCCAGGCCCAAAACTAACTTCCAACAAGCCCCTTACCGGTGCCCGGGTCCCACAGTGCCTTGCACAGAGTGCATACTCAGCAAACACGTGTGGAATTAATGAACACAGACACAGACAGCACATGAGAGGCAGAAGGGTCAGTGGAGGACACAGCTTGCAGCCTTCGGGGAACTGTACTGTATGAGAGCATACACTCAGCAGTGGTCGGCTACGTAAGCATAGTGTTTGCACAGAAAAGGGAAGGGCTATAAATTCAGACTTGGGACTGTGCCAAGTCCCCCCAACTTCCGGACTGAGGTGCTCACTTCCCTGCTGTCTGCTCCCACTGGACTGTTCTTCATGAATTGCCTTTAGAAGGAGGCTACCTCAGCCACTCAAGGGGCACGGCCCCTCCCAAGTGCAGGACACAAAGCCTGGTCTCCCTGGCTTCAACTCAGCAGTTCAGTTCTCCATCTTAGAGCCTGTTTTCTGATGACTTGATCTAAGATAGGCGTAATGGGCAAATAGTGTTAGGTAAGTGTAGGGGGACTGAATCCAAGTCTGCCTGCAAAGCAGGAGACACTGGTTCCATCCCTGGGTCGGGAAGATCCCCTGGAGGAGGGCATGGCAACCCACTTCAGTATTCTTTCCTGGAGAATCCCATGGACAGAGGAGTCTGGTGGGCTATAGTCCGTGGGGTCGCAAAGAGTCAGACACGACTGAGTAAGTAACATAACTACTACT
>NW_011494730.1:365261-383205 GCF_000754665.1 Bison bison bison
TAACTACTACTAGTTGTAGGGTGGAAAGAGGAGTGGAGAAAGAGCAAGAGTCTCGGGAGAGTGTGTCCAGTGAGGAAAGAGAGGAAGAGAAGTAGAGAGGAGGAGAAGGGGGGACCAAAGACGGACCTTCCAGAAACAAGGATTTTTTTTTTTTTCAAAATAATTAAGATATATACAGTTTTCTCACAACAATAGGATACAAACTGAAGTTCCCATTGACTGTAAACTGGGAGACACTGGAACATATCCAGGGACATAAAACAAGGTGGAAAAACAAGGATTGTTTTTAACCAAAACTGAAGAAAGTTTGGTCTGAGAGGTAGAGGGAAAAACCAAAAGATCATATTGTCAGAAGATCAAAAGAGGAGACGATTTAGAATATTTTAAGGAAAAAGTGACTGAGAAAGTGACTGATGGTATCAAACTCCAGAGAGAGGTCCAATCAAATAATAACTTCTTTTAAAGTCGTTGAATCAGGAACAAGAGACAACTGATGACTTTAACCAGAATAGTCCTCAGAGGGTGACCAGGGTGAGAGCAGGTCCCCTTGGGATGAGCAGTAAGAGGAAGCAGACATAATGAGGAGAGGGTTTAGACCACTCATTGAAGAAATGAAAGCAAGAAGAAAGATGGGGAGATGGCTCCAAGAGATATCATTATCACCGTTGTCATTGTTTTTAAGATTGAACAGGCTTGCACACAAACCTTGAGAATTTTCCAGGCTGTATCCATTCATGGCCCCCAGAGAAGTCTTCGCTATCTGACCATGTGGGGTTCTATTTTCCAAAGGCAAAATAAATCCCAACCGCTCAAATGAGAAGGACCCATTACTTTGAACAGAAAAGACACTTTTCAATACAGGAATACACTTCGCGTGAGTAAAAATTGGGTGCCAGCTGGTAACAGCCTTGGCAAACTTTTGGGGTCTCCCTGAGAAGCCCCTCCATTTGGTCATTATTGCAGGCATTGTTTATCCATCCTTGGGCCTTGGAGGGCAGCCCAGAGAAGACACTCAGAGGCTACTGTTCTTATAGCGAGGCAACATATGTTAGTTCCCCAACCAAGAGACTTCCAGATTGCCCTTGCTTGGGTCAGTTTTGTCATTTCTGTGGAACTGGAAGGTGGCCACTTGCTTAATTAGCCAGTCCAAGCATGTGCTCCAGTTGCTCATCCAGTGCCAGGAGGCCAGAAGGGAGTGAGGAAGCCAGCTTCAGGCGATATGGAAAGCTTTTACTGCAGCACAGACTAGAAGGCTGGGTGGGAGAATACACCCTGGCCTCAACACTGTATCAGCTACAGAAGCAGAGAACCATCGAAACAGGGGTCTAATGGAATGTGGGTCAGGACTGGTGTGGTGGATCTACACAGTCATCACAAAACCCACTTCCAATCTCCATCCCAACATGCTCGGTTTTCATCCTCAACATTTCCTCATGGCCCAATATGCATGAAAGAGCTCCAGCCATTACATCTGCATTCCAGATGTCAGGAATGAGGATAAGCAAGAGAAAAAAGGACTTGTCCCTCCACTTTAAGGATGTTCTTAAACGATCTGTCTGACACTGCCCACATGTTCTTGGCCAGAACTTATTCACACAGCCACACCTAACTGCAAAGGAACCTAGGAAGTGTACTCTTTTACCTCGACACACTCTAGCCCAAATGAAATAGGGTTCTGTCTGCAAAGAAGAAGAGGAGAATGGATGGTAGGATAATCAACTAGCAGTCCGTCCCCCAACCTGTGACTTTAAAGCAACTTGCTTGAGCCCTCTGGGTCTCAGTCTTCTTACCTGTAAAATAGTAATAATGGCCATTTTTTATTGTTGTTGATTGATATCGCCAACAAGGGTTCAAACCTTAAATGTCTACTGAGCTCAAGAAAGTAATTTAAACAAGATACAAAAGAGAATGGTAGGGACTAGTGCTAGCTGGAGTGGCCAGCTAGGTCTGGAAGGAGAAATTCCTATTCAACCCCAGCCTTCCATAACAATGGAAATACTAGCTCAGCACTTCCAAATCTTCTCATTTGAAAAAAAAAAAAAGAACTGAAAATCAGGATTATACATTAAAGGTCTCTAACTTTAAACTTTACAATAATTCACACTTTTTACCCTTCTAGCACGAGAACACACAGAGGCACACACGTATCTACTGACTAAATACAGGCCTGGTTGCTCTGGCCAGGGCACAATACCATCCCTCTGCTCCTCCCTTTTCTCAAGACACCTTGATTTCCTTCTGGTACAATATACACCCTTTTCCTGGACAAAGGACAGTGTGGACGTGGCACACAAAATTCTACAAGGACAGAATCCAGGTGTTGTGGGTCTGAGAGTGTGTTCTCACTGAGTAATTGAAGCAAGCCTTGCAGGTCACGACACTCCATCTCTTGCTTTTTACAAACACTGAGCACCACTAAATAAACATCCTTTTTAAAAAAGTGAAAGTGCTAGTCACTCAGTCGTGTCCAACATTTTGTGACTCTACGGACCATAGCTCACTAGATTCCACTGTCCATGGACTTCTCCAGGCAAGAATACTGGCCTGGATAGCCACTCCCTTCTCCAGAGAATCTTCCCAACCCAAAGACTGAACCCGGGTCTCCTGCATTGCAGGTAGATTCTTTATCATCTGAGCCACCAGGGATTTCTCTTCAAATCATATAAAACATCCTAAGGAATAGTGCAATTCCACATGCACTCTCATCCTTTAAGCAAACCATTGGAGCAAGTCAACAAAAATGTGGACTGGAGATCTGGTTACTGACCACAGTGTGTGAACCTCTGGCCATGCGACTTGATCCACATCCCTCTGTAAACCATGCTGAAAATTGCGTGCATGCCAACGTCCCTGGCATCCTTCCTATTTATTTCCATTTTTTGGTACATTCATGGACTTAAACTCTTATTCGGGCTTAGTTTGTGTCCCTTGCCCACAATTACCAGTTGTTATGCTCCGATTGTCCCTGCTTGGGTATCCTGATGGGGGTAAAGGAGGTTCTCTTTGAGCTGGCCTCTGTGCACATTCCAATTTTCCCGCAGGCATCTCTGAAAGCATCATTGCCTTCCAACCTCAAGATCCAGCACAGTTATCCTTTGGGGAATCCCTGCTTCCTTTCAGTACAAGGTGATTTGAAAAACTAATCCACAGTCCCCGTGGCTGCATGATTCTATCACAATACCTGGGGAAGGTGCATCAGCCCAGAGGCAGCCTGAGCTATTTCAGTGATGGAGCACAATGTGAAAGTCACAAGTTCATGCTGTTCTTTGCAATTCAATTCCAGGGCTTCTAAATTCTTTCCTATCATGCTCTAAAAGGCTTTTCTCAATTTCCATTCTCCTTTCCCTTTCTAGCATCTAGCCCTCCTCCTCTCTTTTATGTATGACGTGCTCATCTCAGATTCAACATATCCCACTAAATGTTGTCACACCAAACCATGTTTTGAATTACGTCGCTGCCCAAAGCTTCAGGAACATCAACACTTAAATGCCAATCTGTTAATATCCCTTTGGGCCAATGGGCCCACACTTTTAAGGCGCCTACATTTAACTTCCCTGGGTTATTCAATTTATTAAGAGCAGTCCTTGTAACTGATGGACTTAGGATGGTGCCAATTTTACTCAAGGCTCTGTATCTTTCTTGGCTAGGATTGAACCTTGCCCACATGTCTTAAAAAGAAATACATATGAGGTATGTGTCTGGGTATAATGACACTATTACTTTATGCATTTAAAATCATCTTAGACACAATGCGTCTGATACGGTCAGAACGGCTCCAGGATAAATGGCATTGGATATTCTGGGCAGGCTGTGTGTGTTGGCAGCTGGAGAAACGTGGCAAGTTTGGATTTTGCTAGTGGCATCTGCTCTCACGCAACCAGAGTAATCACCTCAAAACATAAATCAGAGCACGCCTCTCCCCTACTTTAAACCCCAGTAGCATCCCATCCCACTTAGGATAAAAGCCAAGCTCCTTGTGCTGACTTAAAGAAGCAGCAGCCCTCGGTCTGCCTCGCCAGCCTCTGTCCCCTGCCACATCCCCGCCACTCGCTCTGCTCCAGCCGGGGCAGCCCGTCTGTGTTCCTCCAGTGCCCTAAGCTCAGGCCCGCCTTAGGCACTCTGCACCAGCTGCTCTGTCTGCCTAGGGCTCTCCCCAGAGATGGCGCCTGGCCAGCACTGTCTCTTCACATAGTGTCACCTCCTAAGAGACACTTTGTATGTTATGCTAAGTCACTTCAGTCATGCCCAACTCTTTGCGACCCTATGGACCACCATTCCTCCCTGTCCATGCAATTCTCGAGGTGAAAATACTGGAGTGGGCTGCCATTGCCTTCTCCAAAGGGACACTTTCTTGACCACCTAAAGTGTCGCCTTGTTCACTCTCTCTTCATCTGAATTCCTTTCTTAGCCCCTCATCACTCCTAGGCTTTCTCTTGTTTCTTTATTGAATTTGTTGGTTTCTGCCTGTCACTTGCGGCTCCATAATGATGGGCACCTTGGGGGTCTTCTACGCTCTCTTTCCCCAGCACAGTGCCTGCCAATAATGGACGCTCCATAAATGTTTGTTGGGTGGATAGATCAGTTGAAAGAAGCAAGCAGGAAAGAGAGAACATTAAGATGAGTTGTGCCTGGACATTGTGCCTTGTGCAGAGATGGCACGCAGACGGTCAGGAGGGTGGGGAGTGATGGACATCAGGTTCCCAACCACCATGTCCCTTCTTCCAGTCTGGCCAGGGTCATGGCACCCATGCCCAGCCCTGCCCACTGACCAAGTTGCCCCAAAGGCCTATAGCAGACATGTCCCGCCATCCACGGCACTTTCCACAGACTCGCCTGCTCTGACAGCAGTTGGTGGAGCAGAGACTCAAGGAGCCAGTCCATCCATCATTCAGAGAGAAGAGCCACAAATTCTGAGATCTCTGTCTGCACCTGTCAGGCTCAAGGGTAAACTTGCCACGGTCGTGGTGCAGAGCCACTCCTCCCTGCTGACAGCTGTGCTGGCTCAGGACTCAGCCAGTGACGAATCTGTTGTCAGCTCAGCAGCGTCCACTGACCGAGGCCAGGGCCAGGGCTGGATGGCCACGGAGTTGGGGAAATTTACAGCCAAGTTCTCCTTGGATAAACTTTGCTGAGGACGAGTCAGGGAAGTCCCACTGTGAATGCCAACCAAGGACAAGGGCTACCCAGCAGCAAGCAGCAGAAAGCGCTCCCCAGCAGTGCCACCCCGTCTCCCCCAGACAGACCAGGGGCTCGCCCTGGTCTCCTATCCCCAACCCAGCTGGGCCCAGGACCCCCAGGGGTTCCTCCTGCACACTCCCCTGTTGACTTAATTAAGGGATGGATCACTTCCACTTTATTTGACCTCGAGAGGTGTTCAAGAGCATCCACTTGAAGTGAGACCTGCATGTGCATTCCCCATCCTTTGTAGACTCACCACATGACCCTGAACAAGCCACGCCTCCATCTCCTCATTGGTAAAATGGGGTACTTGTGGGACCTTTGTGAGGATTACATGCAGCGCCTGTAAAGTGCTGACCAGCACCTGGTGGGAAACAAGCACTTAAAATGGCATTTGTTGCTGTCACTGTCGAGATGTTATTGTCTTCATCACTGTTTTGCTACAGTCTATCTTCTCAGTCCAAAATGCATTAACTGGAAGGAGAGGGTACAGTTACCTTTGATGTTGCCAGTGGGGAAAAGACGCCAAGAGGCAGGACTCACTCTCCTACATCATAAGCTTCTGTTGCAAGGGAGAGTTGCTCTGAGGGAAGGTAAAGGGGGCACAGCCCAGGTCCAAGAGGACTCTGCCAGAGCCCCAGAGCGCAGCCCCAGGGCAGCATCTGAAGGTCTCAGGAGCACATAGACTTCATAAGGTGCATGCGTGATTCTGAAAACTGCAGACAAAAAGGATGCCTTCAGGCCACTCCTACCCTGCCCTCCTCCAGAGCCTGTACCCCTGCCCCAGAGGGCCCACAATGAGTCTGCTTCCCCACCTGGGTCATGCCTGACCACCCCCCGACACACACACACACACCATCCTGACATAGCGGGACCACACCTTTTGCTCAGACCAATCCGTCTCCCACTCATCCCTCCTCCACTCATCAACCCTCTCCTCTCTTATACTTAGGTACTCTCTAAGTGGCAGCAGTCAGTTTAATCAAATCACACACAATGACCTGCCCTCCCCAGGTAATATGTACAGGGCTCTTCTAGAGTCAAAGCTTTAATCAAAGGAGAGACCCTGATGTGGAATTCTAGGTCTGTGGCAGAGCAGGGGGTGAGAAGTAGGGCGGGTAGATTACGGTGTGGCTACCATCATGGATGGCAGGCGCCCGCCTCCTTGACCAAGGTATATGTGATCCTGAGCTTCTTGAACAGAGGTTTTCTCTGCCGTTCCCTTCTCCTTTCGTGAGTGCTTTAGCTGTAAGTCAGAGAGAGACACCCCCAACCCCTGTAAAAGCTGAGATGGGAACCAAGACATACCCTCCCCATCACACGAGGTAATCATTGGTCCTTCCCGACTTGGCCCCCAGAACCCGGGGCCATTGCCGGGGTCCAGCCCCGGTGGAGTCAGAGGATTCGAAGGGGAGATGGCTTTGGCAATCAGGATATGGTAGAATTAAAGATATAAAGAGTGCTTAAATAAGGATAGCTCAGCGAAGAAATTCAGTGAAGAAAAGAGGCTGAATAACTTGGTTTACTTTGAAAGCCAATAAAATTCAAAGACAAGGAATTTGCATCACCTACATAGGCCGCAGGCGTCCTCCCTTTCTCCCGAAGGAGAGGAGACACTAAGCCCTCCCCGGTCAGATCTTAGAAGCCCAGGCAAAATCAGTAGGCTTGACGAGCCTCCACACTCCAGACGGGAATTCAGCCAGAAGGTGAGAGAAAGAACGACATGGGGGAGACCAAGCTTCGGTGAACAAGGCCCGCACTTTATTTTCCAAAGTAGTTTTTATACCTTAAGTTGTGCATAGAGGATAATGGGGGAAGGGGTAGAGTCATGCAAGGACAGCAGTCCTTGATCGAAGCCAAGCTTTCTTCCTGCAAACTTATCATATGCAAAAGTTTAGGTGATTTACATCATCTTCTGACCAGGAGGCCTGTTAATATTTTATGACCCTTTCTTCAGAAAACTTATTTTTCTCTAAAGGTGATTATTCTAAAGTCAGGCGCAACCCTCCAAAAGCATTAGATAAAGTTGCATTCCTATAGGGCAAAGGTGTGGTGGGCTATAACAAGAAAAGAATTAACTCAAGGGTCCAAGGTTACAAACATTAAAGCTACTACTTACATTCCTATACAACAATTATATTAATCAATACACTCCCAGGGACACAGTAGGTAAGGGATATGGAAACTTAGCAGCAAACATTGGCCCAACAAGTGAAAAACCCTTCACCAATACAATTTCTAATCAATCTTTTAACTGCTCAAAGGAATCTGTATTTAGACAGTTTAGAACATCTCATGCCTCTCATGGTTGGGAGCCTGTGAACACTCACATGTGGCCGGAAGAACCTGTTCAGGCAGGCTAGAGGACTTCCAAAGGAGTTTGTAGGTTGAAACACTCTTGTCACGCCCAGGAACTTTATTAACTGAAGCTGTAAGTTAACTCTTTTTCAGAGAGAGGTGGTGGGGGACAGCCCCCCGTAAAGTCAGAGGTGTAGGTGAGAGCACAAAGTAGTAAAGTAGGCAGACTCTGGTTTTGGGGGTAGACGCTCAAGAATTTCCAGGGGGACTCCTGAGGCTCGATCCCACCTTTGCGTATGCCGAGCCTCCTTCCTCATGACCTTTGCCATGGACAGAGTTCCTCACGCTGGCTCCCAGCAGTCCATCCGCTCAGCCCTGATTCCCTGCAGTTTTCACTGAGGTTCAGACACGGGGCTGTGGGAGCTGGCTGTGCCGCTGTCATCCTGGGGGAGCGATAGCTTGGATTCCCTTTGGGACAGGCCTAGTGGCTTTCATGCAGATTCAGAGCCCTCAAAGATTCCCGGTCACACAAAAGCAGGCGAATGGCCCACTCTTCATGCAACAAGTTCAATGAATATCTGCAGGATGGACATTTGCCACTCATCCCAACTCTGCACTCTGCCCCCCTCCTTCCACAGTAAGCACGGGGTCCCACCAGGCCAGGCAATGCCACACAGAACTGGTTCTGAGTCCTGCCCATCACCAAGAACCCAGCTCAAAGGACCCAAGAAAGATCAGCTGGTGCCCCCACTACCTCCAGTTCAAGCACAGCCATCTATCCCATCCCCAGAGGAATCGGAGGAAGAAAGTTCCTTTGGTCATTCACCCATTTACCGAGACACTGCTGTGTGTCCTGTCACTGGGCAAGTTCCTTCCTCTGCATCCAGACCTGGGTCTCCTCACAGGCACGGTGGACGATAACCCAGGGTGACATCTGAAGTCCTTCACAGCCCTGACAGCCCTTCTGCTCTCCCAGGTCCACCACCAACTTGTCTTAAAACAGTCCCTTCCAACACTCACAGGAACCCCCTACCCCAACCCCCACTTTGACCACTGTTCTAGGGTCCTGCTCACTCCAGCAAGCCTTTTTCTGACTTTTGCAGCCACTAAGCACCATTTTGGTTTAAACAATAAAGATTCCACCTGCAGTGCAGGAGGACCAGGTTCAATCCCTGGGTCAGAAAGATCCCCTGGAGGAGGGAATGGCAACCCACTCCAGTCTTCTTGCCTGGAGAATTCCATGGACAGAGGAGCCTGGTGGGCTACAGTGCAAAGGGTTGCATACAGTTGGACACGACTGAGCAACTAACACACGCGCAAACACCATTTACTAAAATTTTCAGTTAAGACTCCATGCTTGGGCTGCACATCTGTTAGAAAGGCAAGAGTAGAAAATACTGGCAACCGCCAAGTGCTGGGAAGGCTGTGGAGGAACCAGAATTTTCCACATTGTTAGTAGAAACGCAAAGTGGTATAGCTACCCTGGAGAACAGTCTGGCAGTTTCTTATAAAGTTCATCATATGACTCAGCAAACTTAGTTTTAAGTATTTATTTACAAAGAAATAAAATCTTATGTTCACACAAAAACCTGTGAACAGATGTTTATAGCAGCACTATTCATGATTACCAAAAACTGGAAACAATGCAAATGGCCTTTAACAGGTAAATAGATAAACAAAACATGTTATAACCCAGCTATGGAATATTACTCAGTAATAAACAGGAACCAACTATTGATTCACAAAACATCACGGGTGCATCTCAAATGCATTATATTCAGTGAAAGAAGTCAATCTCAGAAGACGACAGGCCAATGGTTATATTTATAGAACCTTCTGGAAAAGGCAAAACTGTAAGGCTGGAGAACAGATTTGTGGTTACCATGGGTCTGGGGTAGGAGAGGGACTGATTACAATAGGTCAGCATGACGGAATTCTCGGTGGTGTTGGAATCGTTCTGTACCCTGTTTACGGCCGTGGTTCCAAGACCCCATGCTGGCATTAAAATGCACAGAATTGAACAGAAAATTTTAAAGTTAATTTTTCTGTATATAAGTTAATTTTTTAAATAAATGGAAAACTACCTTTCTTTTTTAATTTTTATCGAAATATATATGTCTGAAATTATCTTTATAAAGAATCCGTGCTTGCATTCTTGGGAGGTGAACTATTAATACCTGGGTTCATGTCCATGGTCACCTTTCGGTTTGTGCCCGTTCAGCATGCACAGCCCTCCGGTGACACTCTGTGGCTTTCCTCTGGCAGGTCAACCATCACCACACTTGGTCCATGGTGCTGGGAGGACTGGCCATCTCTGTGCTCCAGGGTGGGCATGTGATCAGGCCTAATTAGCATATTCCCTTCCCTGGCCACAGGCGTTGGTTTAGCAGACTGCACAGGACCCAAGTCAGTCGAATATTAGTCAAACATGGGGCTTTTTCAGACTGCAGGGTAAGGGAGGCTGTCTCCCCACTGGGAACTTTTAAAGGTAGCAGCAGCAGTGCACACACACTGAAGGTCAAGTCCATTTCCTAGCACTTGCTACTCATCTAAGCTGCCAACAACCCCACAAGGTAAGTACAGCTCTTATCCCCATTTCACACACAAGGAAACTGAGCCAAACAGGCTGACCCACTCGTCCAGGGTCACACAGCCAGGCTAGAGCTTGATCCAGGTACTCAGACTTCAGAAATGGAGCCTTTAACATCTACACTATTTTTCTTCTTGGAGTGGGCATTCCCCATGACACTGGTCATGTTGAAGTGATCAGGAGAAAGGAGGATTCCTGAAACTGTGATTTGGGCTCTTGGGTCAGGGTATCCTGGACTTTACAGATATGGAAGCAATACCTTCTCTTTTATCCTTAAGGCTATGAGTTGCATTTCTGCCCCACGCAGCTGAAAGAGTTCTGAGTAATATCACCATTCTGTCTGTGGGGCAGAGCAATCCTCTGTGCCTCAATTTTCTCATCTGTGAAATGGGAACAATAACAGCACCTGTACCGTTGAGTGGTCACGAAGATTTAATCAGGAAACAAATGGGAAGTGCTCAGTACAACGTCAGGCACAGAGTAAGCAGCCCATGAATGTTCAACTTTTTGTTAACTCTGCAGGTTGAAACAGCTTCATATGATAGATTAAAAAAAGTGAGATATATATATATATATATGGAATATTACTCAGTCACAAAAGAGAATTAAATCATGCCATTTGCAGCAATATGGGTGGACCTAGAGATTATCACACTAAGTGAAGTAAGTCAGAGAAAAACAAGTATCACAGATATCACTTTCATGGTGAATCTAAAAAACCATACAGATGAACTTATTTATAAATGAAAATAGACTCAGAGACATAGAAAGCAAACTTTGGTTACCAAAGGGGGAAGTGAAGGAGGGATAAGTTAGGAGTTTGTGATTAACAGATACACACTACTATATATGGCTTCCCTGATAGCTCAGTTGGTAAAGAATCCGCCTGCAATGCAGGAGACCATGGTTCAATCCCTGGGTCAGGAAGATCCCTCGGAGAAGGGAAAGGCTACCCACTCCAGTATGCTGGCCTGGAGAATTCCATGGGTCGCAAAGAGTCGGACGCAACTGAGCGACTTTCACTTCACTCACTGTGCTTACTGTGCTTAGTCACTAAGCATTTCCGACTCTGTGTGACTCCATGGACTGTAGCCCGCCAGGCTCCTCCATCCATGAGATTCTCCAGGCGAGAATACTGGAGTGGGTTGCCATTCCCTTCTCCAGGGGATCTTCCCAACCCAAGGATCAAACCCTGGTCTCCTGCATTGCAGGCAGATTCCTTATCATCTGAACCACCAGGGAAGCCCTAATAAACAAACAATAAGGTCTTATTGTATAGCACAGGGAACTGTATTCAACATCTTGTAATAACCTATAATGGAGAAGAATCTGTAAAGGAATATATATATATATATACACACACACACACATACATAACAGAATCACTTTCCTGTGCACTTTATATAGCATTGTAAATCAACTCTACTTCAATAAAAAGTTTAAAAAAACAGCCTCACTTGTCTTTCAAAAGTCATCTGCCTAGATCCTATCATCAGCGTGGAACCACACTGACTCCCTCATTTACTCAACAAATATTGATTAGTTGTCTGCTGGTTACAGTCACCATCAGAGCAAGGAGCAACTTCAGAGGTCATCAAATGCAATCTCCCCACTATACAGATGGGAAGACTGGAGCCCAGAGAGAAGAAGGGACCCTTCTTCTCTCACGGTTGTTCGGTGATGGAGCTCCCAGGCCAGGCTCCCCTCCCTATACCAGTCTGTCTCTTTAAGTGGCAGTGCCCATATTCACATTCAGAGCTGCCAGTGGAGGCCACCAGGTTCTTTCCAGGAGACAGAGCGCAGCCTTCACGGACACCCACTGCCCCACCTGAAGTGCAGGTCTCTGGGTACAGAAGACAGTGAGGGTGTTGGGCCCATACAAACCATCATCACCAGGATGCACTGGCTGTGTCAGGGACCTCTGAGAGGCCACCCCTCTGTGGGACGCACCCTCCACCCTTCTTTCTGATCAGCCAGTAACAGGTCAGGAGGCTTTGCTCACTATCCCTCCCCCTCCCAGCTTCCCAGGCTTCTACACAGGGCCTCTGGACCACCTGTCAGCCATCCCCCATCCTGCTCTGCCACCACATACCATGGAAGGCACACTAGAGTCACGCTGGGAGGGCCAGGAATATCCCTTTCCCCCACCGAGGCCATGACTGCGTCTTATCATCTCTGCCTTCTAACCATCTATTGGCTGCCTCCACACACTGTGGGAGGGCACTCTCCCATCCTCTCTCTCTGATATTCTAGCTCCCTGCCCTGATGCTGCACTTTGAGGTTGTATGGAGCTGTAACACTGAGCCCCAGAGTAGGGGTCCACTCAAGGCCCTTTCCCCGGGTGGGAGCAAGAGGGTAGATGCTTCAGGACTGAGTAGAGTTGGCCACCCAGTTGGGAAAGCCTGGGACACCCTCCTGGTCGACAGCAAAGAGAAAAAGACTTGGAGTCAAACCCAGGTTTTTCACTGGCCACCCCATGTGGCTTAGGCAAGTCCCTTCTCCTCTGGGAGTCCCATGTTCCTTCTCCGTAAAGTGGAACTCACAATCCCAATGCCGTAGGATCATGCAGTAGCCTAACATCACTTATTCATTGGGCACCTGCAGTGTGCCAGGTGGTGATGGGCACTTGGAATTCAAAGATGAACAAGTTGGACTTCCTTGTTGGCCCGGTGGTTAGGGCTCTGTACTTTCCACTGCAGGGGCCACAGGTTCAAGCCCTGGTTAGGAACTAAGATCCTGCATGCTACACAGCCAAAAAACAAATAAATAAAATGAGGTGAAATTTTTTAATGAACAAGCCATCGTCCCTTCCCTCTGAAACACCCATTCTCCCATGGGGGTTTGGAGGAGGAGATTGGGAGCCCAGAATCCCTTGGCACTGCTTCCATGAGGACTTGGGCTTTGTCATAATTATAACTAACAATCGTTTCTCTGATAACTCAGCATGTAAGAATCTGTCTGCAATGCAGGAGACACAGGAGATGCAAGTTCAATCCCTGGGTTGGGAAAATCTCCTGGAGAAGGAAATGGCAACCCACTCAAATATTCTTGCCTGGAAAATCCCATGGACAGAGGAGACTTACAGGCTACCAGTCATGGGGTTGCAAAGAGTCGGACACAACTGAGAGACTACGCATGCACACACGCAAACACTTCATACATGCCAGGCACCATTCTAACCTCACAGCAGCCGTCTGAGGAAAGCTACTGTGATTACCCCAGATGAGGGGTATGACTATTACAGATGAGGAAGCAGAGGTCCAGAGAGCTTAGGAGCCTGCCAAGTGGTCCAGTCCTAGAGTCCGTGCTTGGGTCCTTCTGCCATTCTGTGTCCACGATGAGGTTTGTGTCCTCTGTAGGAGGATCTTCATGATCATTGCCCTTTGCACTGAGCTGAGCTCTTTTGGAAAATAGCCTGCCTCTGTTCTGTTGAAGAAGACAAGGAGTAGAGCCACCATGGCAGGACTGGTATAGTGCCCATCCCCATCCTGGAAGGGTGGGGCTCCGGGAGCAGGACCAGAGTGAGGAGCCCCAAGGGGGCCCTTCTCTGCTATCATCACCTGCGGTCTTTCCCTCTGGACCCTCAAGTCCTCAGGGCTGGGAGAGAGGGGTCCTCTGTGCGTGGTAAGGAAGCTGCTATTATTTCCTTGTGATGTTTGGAAAGTTTGCTCCCTAATGCTGCTAACTGGGCAAAGCTAATGACTGCTACCATTTGTGGGGGGTTGCCAGGAGCTGGGCAGGGGCTATGCATGTGGCTAATTTCCAGTCCCCTCCAAGTGGCTTGGAATGGCAGAGCAGGGATGGAAACCCAGGTTCCCCTGGCTGCAAAGCTCCCATCATCCCCCCTCCTCTGCCAGCGCTCTCTTCCATCATCCCAGAGACTTGGCCACGCCCCCATCAGCACTGGGAAGCCTAAGCATGTTCAGAGACCCAGGCCTGTGGTCCTGTGACCTCATAATGGTCCAGGTTCATCAAAAACTGCCACTTAGGGAGGTGGGCATTGGAATAAACATGCAAAACAAGCACCTGAGTACGTTGATTAAATGTTTGCCATCAGGTTGTTTTACAGACCAAAAAATCATTTCAACCAACTCCACAGTGTAAAACGTCAGCAATGTGGAGCATGTTTTAAATATTAATGCCTAATTTTACTTCAGTTATTCATGAGATTATGTATGTATTAGATGATATAGTACATGAGAAACAGATTCAGAAATACAGTGCCTGGCTCTCAGACACACGTGAGCACAGATGTACATGTCCATGTATAGCCCACAGGTCCGACTGTAAAAACATTTCTTGAGAGTTTATTCTGTATCAGGCGTTGTTCTAAGTGCTTTGCACGTATTATCTCATTGAGTCTCCTCAAAGCCCTCTTTGAGGTAGGGTCTGTTATTATTCCCATTTTATAGAAGAAGAAACTGAGGACAAAGTTTTCTTAGGGCCCATAGGAAATCAATAGCAAAGTGGAAACTGAGGTCAAAACCCTTTGCTGTTATCTTCATGTGCCAAAGCCAGGCCCTTACTTTAAAGGACATGAGTTTTCCTCTCATTTAACCTCAAAGGATCGTCAAACAGAGCATTTTCCAGAAAGATCAGAAAACTCCCTTCAGAAGCAGGGCCAAGGGATAGCTTTGGCCCCATTGACATCTTCGCCAGCTCCTACCTTCAGAGCTACTGCAAAAAAAAAAAAAAAAACCGATAACAACAGTGTTCTTAAATATGAGCGAGTGATGTTTTCTCAGTGTTGCATAAATTATAAATAAAGTCATCTTAATAAAATGTTTGCTGGTTGATTTGATCTGGGATATGCAACCTAAGTTAAAGTTGCCCACTTTCTAGGCTTCAATACAAATCCCCCTTCCCCTCCCCAAACTGATTTCAACCCCCTTCTTACCTCAAGTCCCTCCCACTTGGGACCCAGGATACTCGGAGCCACCCATGAGGGGTTTCTGCCTGAGATGGAAGCCTGCCAAGGAAGAACCAGTCTAGACTTACAAATGTTCATTAACCCAGACTTTGTACATCTGAAGCCTCCCACAGGGGTTTTCTGTCCTACTCAAGCAGGACTGATAAAAAAGACTGGGGAAAACCCCGGCCATAAGCAAAAGTGAGGCAAGATCAAGGAGCTGGGTGGGGATTGGGGAAGACCTCGCAGCCATATCCAGAGGAGTCCCCAACAATGACTTGAGTTCAGAGATGGTTTGCTACTTTCTCTGTTTTACTTGCTCTCTTGGCAGTAACTGGTATCCCAAAGCCCCTAGGAAAGCTCAAAAGAGAGGTGTGCTGTCCCCAGGAGCGGTGTCTTAGGTCTCCGGGTTTTCCAAGGACTCACCCAGGACTGGACACCTCACAGATCCCCAGATCAGTGCGGGCTGGGTTGAGCTGAGCGAGGAGGGAAGTGAGACTGTAGCAGCCTTTCTCAACCTGGCTACACATTGGGAAACACATTGGCAGTTTTTAAATCACCTCTGCCCAGATCCCACCCCCAGAAATTCTTATTCAATTGTTTGGCTGGAGCCTGAGCTTGGTTCCTTAAAAAACAATTCCCCTGAGTAATCCAAATGGGCAGCCAGGATCGAGAACCCCTGGGCTAGAGGAACGAGGTGGAGCTGCCAAGAACAACAAGAGGCTGGTACAGTTAAGCCCTAGAATCCACAGTAGAGGGGACCATCCGGGGCTTAATACAGAAGCTGTGTGCTGGCCACCGTGCCAAGGACCTGGGGTCAACCAGGGAAGTCTTCTGATGGGGAAGGGAGACATTAGTCAAATAAACTCTGTATGTGTGTGTGTGTACACAAACTCACAAACAGGGGGGAAAGCTCAGAAGGAAAAGAACAAGGACTATATGAGCCTTGACATGGTTTGGAAGATCATGGGAGGTTCCATGAGAGATGCAGAGGGTGAAACAAGAGGTTTTTAAGCCAAAGGAACAGTCTGTACAAAGGCCCTGTGGGAGGTGGGAAACTTGGCACATCCCTTTAGGGGACGGAGGGAAAGAGGACTGGAATCTAAAGGCGAAAAGGCCAAGATCCCTGAAATGAGACCGAAGAAATGGCAGCGAGCAGCTCAGACAGGCCTCAGGAGTGATAGGAAACCTGTAAAGGGATTTTAAGCTGGGAATTAACATGATCAGGTTTGTATTTTTCTTTGCAACTTTTTTGTTGTGGTAAAATGCATGTAACATAAAGCCTACCATTTTGAGATGCATAATTCAGTGGTGTTTAGTGAGTTCAGGAAGATCTCCTGGAGGAAGACATGGCAATTCACTCCAGTATTCTTGCATGAAAAATCCCATGGACAAGGGAGCCTGGCTGGCTACAGTCCATGGGTTTGCAAAGAGTCAGACACGACTGCGCGACTAAACACGCACACACACACACACACATCTAATTCCAGAACACATCCATCGTCCCATAAAGAATCCCTGTACTTGTTAGCAGTCACTCCTAATTTCCCCCTTCCCCTTGTCCTCTGACAACCACTAATCTGCTTTCTGTCTCTATGAATTTACCTACTCTGGGCATTGCACATCAGTGGAAACAGACTACCTGTAGCCTTTTTTGTCTGGCCTCTTCCACTTAATTTCAAAGTTAATCCGTGTTGCAGCATGATCAGTGCTCTTTATTTATGGCCAGAGAGTGACCCACTGTGTGGATAGACCGCATTTTGTTGATCCACTCATCAGGTGATGGACGCTGGGCCGTCTCCACTTTTTGTCTACTATGAGTCTTGCTGCTTTGAACACTTCTGTACAAGTTTTCATGGAAACATGTTCTCAATTCCCTTGGGTCTATACCTAGTAATGGAATTACTGGGTCATATGGCAGCTCTTTTTACCTCAGTGAGTAATTGCCAAACTATTTTCACAGTGGCCACACCATTTTCACATTCCCATCAGCAATGCACAAGGGTTCCAATATCTCCACATCCTCACCAACACTTGTTATTTTCCATTTTGGCTTTTATAGCCCCCCTATAATATATATATTATATATGAGTTATTTCATTGTGGTTTTAATTTTCATTTCCCTAACGACTAATGATGCTGAGCATCTTCTCATATAATTATTGGCGATTATTTTATCTGAAATGTCTATGCAAATCCTTTGCCCATTTTCAAACTGGATTGTTTGTCATTTTGTTATTGAGTTGTAAGAGTTCTTCATATATTCTGAATGCTAGGCCTTTATCAGATATATGATTTGCAAACATCTTCTTGTATTCTGTAAGTTGTATATTCTCTCTCCTGACAGTGTCCTTTGCTGCTCAAATGTTTTAAACTTGTTGAAGTCTAATATATGTGAACCGTGAACTTCCAGATGTTCAAGCTAGATTTAGAAAAGGCAGAGGAACCAGAGATCAAATTGCCAACATCCCCTGGATCATCAAAAAAGCAAGAGATTTCCAGAAAAACATCTATTTCTGCTTTATTGACTATGCCAAAGCTTTTGACTGTATGGATCACAATAAACTGTGGAAATTTCTGAAAGAGATGGGAATACCAGACCACTTGACCTGCCTCTTGATAAACGCAGGTCAGGAAGCAACAGTTAGAACTGGACATGGAACAACAGACTGAACTTATATGCAGAGTGCATCATGAGAAACGCTGGGCTGGAAGAAGCAGAAGCTGGAATCAAGATTGCCAGGAGAAATATCAATAACCTCAGATATGCAGATGACACCACCCTTATGGCAGAAAGTGAAGAAGAACTAAAGAGCCTCTTGATGAAAGTGAAAGAGGAGAGTGAAAAAGTTGGCTTAAAGCTCAACATTCAGAAAACTAAGATCAAGGCATCTGGTCCCATCACTTCATGGGAAATAGATGGGGAAACAGTGGAAACAGTGTCAGACTTTATTTTGGGGGGCTCCAAA
>NW_011494730.1:383305-389074 GCF_000754665.1 Bison bison bison
TTGGAAGGAAAGTTATGACCAACCTAGATAGCATATTAAAAAGCAGAGACATTAACTTTGCCAACAAAGTCAAGGCTATGGTTTTTCCTGTGGTCATGTATGGATGTGAGAGTTGGACTGTGAAGAAAGCCGAGCACTGAAGAATTGATGCTTTTGAACTGTGGTGTTGGAGAAGACTCTTGAGAGTCCCTTGGACTGCAAGGAGATCCAACAAGTCCATTCTGAAGGAGATCAGCCCTGGATGTTCTTTGGAAGGAATGATGCTGAAACTGAAACTCCAGTACTTTGGCCACCTCATGCGAAGAGTTGCCTCATTGGAAAAGACTCTGATGCTGGGAGGGATTGGGGGCAGGAGGAGAAGGGGACGACAGAGGATGAGATGGCTGGATGGCATCACCGATTTGATGGACGTGAGTTTGAGTGAACTCCAGGAGATGGTGATGGACAGGGAGGCCTGGGGTGCTGTGATTCATGGGGCCACAAAGAGTCGGACACAACTGAGCAACTGAACTGAACTGAATTTACCTATTTTTTCTTTTGTTGCTTGTTACTTTTGGTGTCATATTTAAGAAACCAAGATTACTAAGATTTACACCTTTGTATCCTTCTAAGAGTTTTATAGTTTTAATTCTTATAATTAGGTCTTTGGTTCATTTTTAATTCTTTTTTTTTAATTGTGTGATAGAGGGGTCTGAATTGATCCTTTCATATGTTGATTACTCATTGTCCCAGCACCATTTATTAAAAATACTATTCTTTCCCCTTGAATCATCTGGACACCCTTGTCAAAAATAATAGACCTATGGAAATATTTCCAGACTTTCAACTCTATCCCGTCGATCTATGTGTCTATCCTTATGCCAGCACCACATCGTTTTGACTACTATAGCTTTGCAGTAAGTTTTGAAATTAGGAGCTGTGAGTCCTCCAATTTTGTTCTTTTTTTACAAGATTGTTTTTGGCTATTTGGGGTCCCTTGCATTTCCATTAGAGTTTTAGCATAAGTTTATACATTTCTGGAAAAAAAGAAAGGAAAGAAGGATGGAGGAAGAGGAGAGAAAGAGATGGAAGGCAGTTGAAATTTAAATAGGAACTGCATTGAACCTGTAGATTAGCTTGTAATGTCATTTTAACAATATTATGTTTTCCAATCCATGAATTACATTTCATTTATTTAGGTTTTAGTGTACAATTCTTGCATTTGTTTGGTTAAATTTACTACAAACTGCTTTTTGATGCTATTGTAAACCAAATCACTTTCTTAATCTCATTTTCAGATTGCTTATTACTACTACATAGAAATACAACTGATTTTTATATTGATTCTATATCATTCAACTTTGCTGAATCTACTTATTTGCTCTAATACTTTTTCTCTGGATTATTCAGGGTTTTCTACATACAATATCATGTCATCTGCAAATAGAGATGGTTTTACTATTCTCTAATCCAAATGCCTTTTATTTCATTTTTTCATTTCCTTGCCTAATTGCCCTGGCTAGAACTTCTACACAATGTTGAATAGAAGTAGTAAGAGCAGACACCCTTGTCTTGCTTCTGATTTTAGAGAGAAAATATACAGCCCTTCAACGTTGAGTATGAAGTTCGCTGTGGGCTTTTAATAGATACTCTTTATCAGGTTAAGAAAGGTCTCTTCTATTCCTAGTTGATCTTTTTATATAATGAAAGGGTGTTGGATTTTGTCAAATGCTTTTTCTGTGTCTATTGAGATGATCTTTTAGCTTTTGCTCTTTATTCTGTTAATATGATGTATTACATTGATTGATAAGGCTTGCATTTTGAAAAGACCATTCAATTGTACAATAGTGCCGTGTGGAGTTAGACACAAATGAGCAAATAATACACACACACACACACACACACACACACACACATATATATATATATACACTTTATGGATATATTGTTTAGAGATCATATTTAAAGCAAGAAAGCAAGAAAATGACAAAGAGAAATTTCATAAGAGTAGGGTTTTTATGGGGGTAGAGGCTAGAGAATGAGCCTTGAGAAAAATTCAGAGGTAATTAAAGTGATCTTGATCATGTATCATTTTTTAAAAACTCTCTGGGTAATCCAACTGGGCAAACATATCCCTGCTCAGATAGACTAAATATCCTTAGATTGATCATATCCAGAGTGAGTTACTGTCCTTATCCATGAAATGCTTCCTCTTCTTGTATGCTCCATCACTGAGCGTGTGTTAAGAAAAAGACTTACTATTTTACAGAACTCAAATTCTAGATTTAAGGAAATCTCAGAGTAGAGACAGAGAAGGCAATGGCAACCCACTCCAGTACTCTTGCATAGAAAATCCCATGGCCGGAGGAGCCTGGTAGGCTACAGTCCATGGGGTCGCTAAGAGTCAGACAGGACTGAGCAACTTCACTTTCACTTTTCACTTTCATGCATTGGAGAAGGAAATGGAAACCCACTCCAGTATTCTTGCCTGGAGAATCCCAGGGACGGAGGAGCCTGGTGGGCTGCCGTCTTTGGGGTCACACAGAGTCCGCACAACTGAAGTGACTTAGCAGCAGCAGCAGCAAGGTAGAGAATTGCATATGGTGACACCTACTGGCAGAATACAACACTACACCCCAGCTCTCTTAGACACTAAATACTCCAGGAAAAAGAAGTGAGGCAAAGGTTTGCAATGTCCTGCTAAGAGTGTCATTAGGGAAAGTTCATTTGACCTGAGCAAAGCAAGGGAGTGTACTTGAGGGAAATTGCAATGACACTCCAGAAGTCTTCTGCATACCCACTGCAGTGATCTAAAGGAATCTAAGGGTTGGCTATCATTTGCTTGACCAGCATTGATGGGATGCTTTGTAGAAAGATTTCCTCGAGTTCATTTACTCTAGAAGAACAACCTGAATGGCCTTCATAGAAAGACCAGGGGTCCTCTGCTCCCAAGTTTGAGCTCTGGGATGATTTCTAGAGAAACAACTATGGTTGTGCTCATTGATGTTCTCCCAGAGTTAAAGCACCAAGTCACAACCAGTGCATGGCTTACTGATTGGGGTTACAGAAGTTGGAGCCAGGCTGTCTGAGCTTTCATCCTAGTTCTATCACTTACTCTCTGTATGATCTTGGGCTTAACCTTTCTCTGTCTCATTTCCTTCATATAAAATGAGGGTAAATATTGAATATTGTACCAACCTTATAAGATTCCATGAGGATAAAATGAGATAATGTATGTGAAGTACTTAGACCTGTGCCTGGTCTTAAGCTCACTCTGGCATCAGATCCCACAGATCTAGATCTAACAGTCACCAATGACTCCATGGGAGACCCTGGGACAGTCTTTTCTTAACTGGGAGTATCTGAGCCTATTGACTCATCTCTCTCACAATTTTTTCTATCCTAGGCTTTTATGATCAGTCAGTTCAGTTCAGTCGCTCAGTCGTGTCCAACTCTTTGCGACCCCATGAATCACGGCACACTGGGCCTCCCTGTCCATCACCAACTCCTGGAGTTCACTCAAACTCATGTCCATCAAGTCGGTGATGCCATCCAGCCATCTCACCCTCTGGCTTTCATGATACCACACAGCAAATGATCAATAAGTGTTAATATTGGTTTCTTCCAGTTTCCTTTTCTATGGTAAGAGCAAAGCACTTATATAGTATTTATTTTGTGGCAGGTGCAGTTCAAAGAAATTTACCCTTATTTACTCAATCCTCATTACAACCCTTTCAGGAGCCACTATTATTATCTCATTTGAAAAAACTGAGCTAAGTTTTTTCAAATAGCTAAGTCACATAGCTAAGACACAGCAGAGCCAAGATTCAAACCCAGGCAGTCTGGCCACAGAGTCTACTATGCATTAATACCTGCACAATGGAGAGCTCTAATCCAAGTTGGGGGCATATAACAGGAGCCACCAGACTCCCCTGTCAGTCTCAA
Organism: Bison bison bison; assembly: GCF_000754665.1. Lineage (NCBI taxonomy): Eukaryota > Metazoa > Chordata > Mammalia > Artiodactyla > Bovidae > Bison > Bison bison. The sequence continues at coordinate 387,230 of NW_011494730.1, forward strand.
ATCAAGCATGAGCTGCTTCTCCTGTATTTCTCCAACTCTCTGCCCATGGGCTGGACATTCTGCAGCTATCCATGCCCTCTCTGTGACAGCACAGTTCTTCCCAAGACATCTTCCTCTCTGGCTGCTCTCAGTAAGCAAAAGCCACTCCAGAAAGTGTGGGGCCACCTTGCCCAGCTGGGATGAGCCCCCAAACTGTGTCTCCTGGAATTACAGAAAGAGGAAGGAGACAAAGAGGAGGGAGGGGAAGAGGGAGGGCAACGATGTCAAAGTGGTCACAGACACCCAGGACAGACAAACAATCTGTGTGAAGTCCCTTGAAATAAAACGTCAGGGGACTTTATCTCCTGGCTCATGGCTGATTTGAGACTGCTAGGGAGAATCTGGGGACCCTCCAACATTTACCTCAAATTCTGGGCAGAATTATTAGAAATGATGAGAGAATGCACAATTTGAAACAGTTCTCAGCCTTTGAAAGCAAATGTTTCATCATAAGTAAAAACTCGAGAAGGACTCCAAGCACTTCTTGACTCTCCCATTTCCATGCCTGACTCTCCAGCCCAGACACTGCAGTGACGCCACTGCTGGTCAACCCAGTTAGGACAGACAGTTGGAACTGCATGTCAGGAGCAGTTCTTCAACGTTGAAGGACATGATGGCTGAGATCCCTGCTCCACTGGACTCCAGGGAGTGGGGAGGGTGCTTTTGACACTGCTACTGTCTGTCTCAGACAGTAAAGAATCTTCCTGCAATACAGGAGACCTGGGATCGATCCCTGGGTCAGGAAGATCCCCTGGAGAAGGGAATGGCAGCCCACTCCAGTATTCTTGCCTGGAGAACCCCATGATGGACAGAGGAGCCTGGCGGGCTACAGTCCATGGGGTCGCAAAGAGAGCAATGTGAATGAATGACTAACACTTTCACTTTTCACTGTCATTTCCATTACAGGACTCTGATTTAATTTCTCCTCTGTCTTTCTTCACCCAAAACTCCAAGTCCTTCCTTGTCTCTCTTTTTCCTTTTTTTTTTTTTTAAAGATAACTTTGTCGTTTCAGTAGGCAACTTGGGAGAATTCACCAAATTGATAGCAATTCCTGGTGCTAATAAAGTGTCAATTAAGATTGATTGTGCTGCCGAGGGCTCGGGGGAGGCTGGTGGTTTATGCTAATATTTTAAAAGTCTATTTCATATGCCTTTATGTTGAGTTGTTTCATTAGGTTTATTAAGAGCCCAATTGATACAACTCTTGTTGACTCCAAATATTCCTGAGGTGATTAATTCTGAACAATGGGGTTAATTAGTCTGCAGACTTTGAAACACTTCTTCAGGCTGGAGCTCAAGAAACCAGTTTCCAGGGAATGTAATCTCCAAAAGAATTACATTCCTTTCTTCTAAAGGAAAGGGGGAGGAATTCTCCCTAGGGAAGAAAGGATGGCTGTGATCTCAGGAAGCGCATTAAATGAGTGTTCAGCCCTAATGGGATGCTGGGTTTTTTTGTTAACTTCTGCCTACTTTTACTTTCTGACTAGTAGGTAAATAGCTTGTATTGGGGAGGATGTATTGTGGGTGGATACGGGGATAGGATGCATGGACCCATAGGAAGAGACCAGTCTGGGGAAAGAAAAGGGTTTCCTCCTTCCTGTTTCCTGAATAGACGTGTAACCGCACCCCCAGCAGAGCCTGCAGCCTCTGGGCTTTCCTTCATCCATAAAATGGGGACAGTGACAAAATGACCCTCCCCCAACACCCCAAGCTGCTGTGAGGGTGAAGTGAGATCATAACAGTAAAAAAACGCTTTGAGAATAAAACCCTTTTCTTTTCTTTTTTTAACCTTTGAGAGGTTAAAAA
>NW_011494730.1:389174-401930 GCF_000754665.1 Bison bison bison
AGAAGTGGGCTTTTTTAAACTCCTTTTTTATATTATTATTCCCTCATAAAAGGGTTCCTTCTTGTAGCTGGGATTTTTCATCTCGTGTTAAAGAGAGAGAGGGAGAGGGAGAGAGTTTTAAAAATAGCTATTTTAATGAAAAGAACAGCTCCCCTGAAGAACTGGGCAGTCCTTTCTGCAGGCTTTGCTTCCGAAACTCACGGTCCAAATTGATTTTTTCCCCCTCTTCTTTAAAGGTAAGTGATGAAATACTGTGGGTTTGAAAGGGCTGACATTTTGGGTAGCAATTAAACTCAGTCCCATCTAGCCGCGCGGCAGCTGGTGGCGGGCAGGCTCGTTATGGCGGAAAGGCAGGCAGAGGATTACGCGGTGGGCCAAGCTCAGGCCCACTGCCTGCAGCCAGGTAATTAGATCTAACAAGCTGGCCTGTCCCCCTTTCTCCCCCACCCACTCAGGGCAGGGCGGCCAGGCCCCGGGGACCCACTTCACATCCCTCGGCCGGTGAGATGGCAGGCAAGTCTAGGATCGTCATCGCTGCGGTGACGGATGCGGGAGATATTAATGTTGAGTGACTAACGACCATACCGGAGGCAGCGATAGTTAGGAATTCAAGGCAAATGGAGATGGCAGGGCCCTCGGCGTCATTAGAATCAGCCACAGGGCGAGGCTCCTCCGACAGGTCAGTGGCATGTGACTGGAACCATGCACCGGGGAAGGACCAGCAGGGGCATGGGGCACGTGTTTCCCGTCCCTGCCCTGATCCTGTTCCCGTGGAAATACAGCTGTAACAAGTCACACTCCCAGCCTGCTCTGCTCCAGAAAACCCATTCCCCAAGCCTTACTCTGACAGGGAGTTTGTGATCTCCCCACGGAGCCTCAAACCACCTGTAGAGAGGGCTTCCCAGAGCCCGGTGGGCTGAGCACCTTTCTTTTTTGGACCCTCCAGGGACTCTAACATGCAGCCAAGGCTGGGAACCTGCTGTCTGGCTCAGCCTAGCATCCAGACCCCGATGGTGCAATGCCTGGCAGACCCTGGCAAGACCATGTCATTGGCTGGAAGCTCCCAGCTTCACCCCAGTAGCAAAAAGCTTCAAGGGAAAGAAATCCAGTCATTTAGCTACACTCCCCAACTCAAAAGGCAGCAGTGACTTCTGAGGCAGCAAGACTGAGCCACGGCTTTAGTTGGACATTCAAGGCCTCCAGAAGAATTAGAGGAACCTAGAGACATGGTCTCAGTGCTGAGCGGCCCTAATTCCCTTTACAGCACAGATGCCCTTGCATGTCCTTCTGCAAGCCTCAGCTTGCCCATCTGTGGAAAGGGTGAATTGGCCCATTTGAGTTCTCCATCCTCCCTAGCCTGAAATGCCACTGGTCCTGCAAATCTACCTACCTTGCTGACTTCCCCTGAGTTTTACACACACATGCCCACACCAGCAGTTTCCTGGAGAAGGAGTCATTGCCCAGATTCCAGCCAACCCAGGCAAGGGGTGAGAACCATCCCCAATCCCGGTGGGGGTATGCAAGAATGAGGTAGGGAGCTGAGGCAAGGAGAGAAAGGAAGCCCAGGGAGGAGGTTGGGGTGGGGGGCATGGATTCAACCCTACCATTTTCTGGGTCCTTTATAGACATAACCTCCAGTGTTCCTGACTGCGGGGAAAGAGAAGATGGGGTCATCGTCTTCCCCCATGCTCCCCTCCCCTGGCTTAAGAGGGACAATAGATTCGGTTTGTTTCAGAGGACTCCAGGAGATTGGGTGGGAGTCAGAGGAAGGGGCAGTGCAGAGCAGCCTCTCAATAATTAGAGGAATTAAAGACAGGTTCCATCCTCCCCAGCCCACCAGCATGTGTTCAATGAATTGAGTGCTCACATCAGGCACTCCAAAAGGAGGTTATTTCTCATTTTCTTATTTCCTTGTAAGATTTCATCAGTGATGTGGGAGTCTGATCACTGTTCTATTTCACCTGGGCCAGGGCAGAGGGGAGAGCAGGCTGATAATTAAAAATCATTTACATTTCTGCTTTCACAGGCAGGTCTGGCTCAACTGTGAGGGGCCAAGAAGTGCAATCCTACTATGTCCCCAGGGCCGCTGAACTTACACAGCCTGTTGGCTCCTTCGGGAATGATTCATCTGGTGGGAGTTGGGGAGAAGGAATAGGGAACGTATACCCACCCCAGGCACCCCAAGAGGAAGCACCTGTGATAGCCCAGCTGTGCCTGTGCCTGGAGGGTGGGCTTGGAGAAGGGGCCTGGGCGGGGGGCAGTCGTGGCTATGTTTCCAAGCCACATTCTCTGGGACTCTGTGCCCAACTCTTGAGTTATTAACCAGTTGATTCCATGTCAACCTGGGGGGCTGAATGTGATGATTGCCTCAAGCATCCCCCCCCCCATCATAAACAAATAAAATTTATTCTCTTGTCGTCTCCTCCACTTTGAGAGAAAAACAAACAAAACTTGAAGAAACATCCTGTGCTGATGAGTAAGGGATGGGATAAGATGGTGGAGGATTTGGAGATAGGAAAGGTGAGGAGAATGGAATAGGGAGGAGACAGGCCGGGAATACAAAGGTGTCAAGTGATATTAGGATTGGATTGTTTGGGATGGGATGGAATGGAGTGGAGTGAGAGAACCAAAAGCCCGAAGCAGAGAGGCCCCTCTGTGCAGAGCTAGGCTCCCATCTCAGGACACACCCTGTACAGCCCGTGTTCCTGGCCAACCCCCTCCCCAGTTGTTCAGCAGGTACCAGCACCAGGGGAGAGGGAGCAGACAGCTCCTCAGGAGGCTGGCACCGGTCCCATGCAATCTGTTCCCAACTTCCTCCTGCGTGGGTGGTGGCGGCACGTCCCCAGCCAGCCCCCACGCCTCTCACCAGCCGTCAACGCGCCCTCACTCTCTCCTTGTGTGTGTTGTCAAATCTTCCCAATATAGCAGCCTGGAGTCTGTCAACAGTTCTGTTCCATGCCTGCTATATTGGGAAGAGGACGCCAAGTCTGCCGTCCCCTCCCTCAATGGATGCCTCTCCCGTCATGCTTCACTTGCAGTGCTGGCAAGCAGAGGCTTACCACCTCCCCAGAGGAAGTGTGCTTGGGGGAGCTATTCCAGCCTCCAGGGTCTGGGTTACCTGGCATGGGATGGCAGCTGTGCTAGGACATACTTGAATGACATTAAGGAAGAGGACTGGGAAGCCTGGCGTGCTGCAGTCCATGGGGTCGCTGAGTCGGACACGACTGAGCGACTGAACAAGGAAGAGGAGTCCGGGGGACTTGAGTGTGGAACAGATGTGGGGAGGAGGGAGAGTCAAGTTGAAGGTGATGCTTAGATATCTGACCCGAAATGATTCAGGTAAGATGGTCCTAGTCACTGCAATGGGGGGCCCTGGAGAAGGAGCAGTTTGGGGATGGAGATCTAGGGAGTCAAGGTGGCTGTGAGCTCCAAATGGGGCTGTCCTATATGCATATGCAAACTGGTAGCTCAAGAGAGGTCTGGGCCTGCAGAAGTTTCCAGAAAGTGGAATCCCATCTTCCACGGGAAAGGTCAACACATACCCACTTGCTCCAACAGCCTTCAGCAGCAGAGTGTTATCAGTAAGGCCACCCAATGACTCCCTTTACAGAATTCCCCTTGTGCAGCCTGTGGGCTTAGGCCTGGTGCTGCCTGCTGCCCTGTGGGTGGGCCTCCATCCCCAGAGGTAGGTGACTGTGTCTCGTCAGCTGCCTCCGCCCCACCCTCTGGGCATCAGTAGCCCTGGGCCCCAGTTCAACCTCTACCCACTAACTTTAGGAATTAAGTCATTTTCTCTTTCTCACCCTCAGTCTTCTCAACTGTAAAATGGGACCAAAGACCGTCAGGGTCAAACAAGGCAGTGCAGGTAGATACTTTACACCTGTAAGGAATCTGAGTGAAAACTGCCCAGTCCTGTCTGCCCACTCCCACCCCACCACAGGATCCGCAGCAGCACCTGGGCCAGGCATGTGTGGTGGCTGCCTCCATCTTTGTTGCTTCCTCCTCCAGGGGACTCAAGGATACTGTTCTGGTCTCCTAAAGCCTCCATGGGGACCCTGTCATCTATGCTTCACTGGATGGCCCCACAGGTCAGAAGACACCACTAATAAGGCTTTAATATTGACATTTATCACAGCACCAGGCACCCCCTGCTTAGCTTTCGGGGCTAGCAAGAAACGCCAGGCACAGAGAGAACCACTGTTAGCCAGGCATCTTGGGTAGAAGACCTGAAATGATCCTTTATTTGCTGATCTTAACTGAGACCTCACTGAGGTAGTCAGATCCCTCCTCTCCTCTCCTGCCCTCCAGCTCAGAACTACTCATGATGACCCCTTCATCAAGCCCACCTGAGTGAATCTTCACCAAGGAGCCAGGGAAGAGGAGAATTTTAGGTGGGGAAATAGCTGCCATCCTCCTGGGACGCTATCTTTTCATTTAGGAAGGAGCAGAGCAGATGAGAGCTGCTAACCCGAGTCCTGGAGGTTAACTCGTGAATCTGAGAAAGTGGTTGGTGCCTGTGTGTCAGACGGGGAAGTGTCACACACACACACACCACCACCAGTGGTAGGTGCATGTTGGGTCTGCTCAGTCCCACCTACCCCTCCCCAAGAGAAAGCCCTTTATCTGGAGAACGCTCCTTCCCCCATACCAGGCAGTCCTTGCTGCCAATCAGAGGACTCCACCCCGCCCCTCCTTGACCTCTCCCCAACCCCCCAACCACACGGAAGGGCATAAAGCACAAGGCAGGAGTCGCTGGTGCCATGGTTCTTCCAGTCCCTAGAAGGATCAATCTGCAGGAGAACTGAAAAATAAAGAAGAATAAAGCCAACGCACAAGAGAGGATCAAGAGAGGAAGGGGATGGGCCTGATGGCTTTTGAGTTCCTAGTTGAAGCTGTGCCTGAAAGCCAGGTCCTGGGCGCTGCCATATGACAAAGTCCTCTTTTTGCCTTAACCTGTTCCCACTGAGTCTCTGTCATGTGCAACCAGCATCCGATGACACTGTGGCAGATGGCAGGTTCTCTCCACCGGCCTTCTGAAGACAGTTCCCACATCTTTACTATCTATTCCAGACCACTCCAGACAATGTGGCCTAGAGACTCAGCAGGGCGGACTCCGTGACCAGACCTTCCCATCCACGGCCCCTTCACCCAGCAGCTGCAGAGCCACCTGCCCTCTGTCTGCCCCTTCTGGTTCACACTCTGCTGCCCTCTGCTGCCCCCCGCTGGCCACAGACCACTAGGTGCTCAACTCGTTAGGCCCAGGATGGATTGGGGGCTACATGACAGGCACCCAAATGAGGAACCCCAAGAATGCATAGGTGTGAACGGAGACCGTCTCTCACAGCTCCACCCTCCAAAGAAACCTATCTCTGGAGGTGGGAGCTCAAGAAAACCTTTACCATTACGTGTGGGCTAAAAATACTCCCTCCTTCCCTGGGGTGAGAATAATGTAGTAACATAAATTGGGAGTTGGATATGCAGGTATTTTCTTCGGAGTGAGAAACTTTAGGCAATTTTCCCAGGAAGCTAGAAGAGTGGAATATAAAGACAGTGTTGAGAGGGACTTCCCTGGCAGTCCAGTGGCTAGGATGCTACACATGCTGCTGAGGACCTGGGTTTATTCCCTGGTTAAAAAAGTAAAATCCTACAAGCTGCGTGGCACCCCCACCAAAAATAACCGAGCTGAGGTTGGAGTCTGAGGAGCCTGAGGGAGAAAACACTACGAGGAGATGGAGCAGGGGCTAACATTGAGGACAAGACCAGGCAGGATGACCTAGTAATTCCAGGTGCCTGAGAGGGCTCCAGAAAACTAGGACTGAGCCCCCAAGAGCAGAGCAGCCCCTCCAGAACCATCTTGACCACAAAGATGGAGGAAGGAAAGAATAATTCATGTGCTTGCAGTTTGCAGATCATCGTAGCCCACAATATTGCATTTGATTTCGCACCACCTGATGCGGTAACTGCTATTGTCTTGATGGCTTTTTCCTCACAAGGTAATAGATTCTGAGAGATTTCATGGCTTGATGGAGGCAACCTCTCTGAACAGCAGACTATTCAACTCAACAGCAGACTATTAGACTCAAACCCGAGGCCAAGCCCCAGGCAGGGAGTTCTCTGCTGTGGACGGGGCTATATCTGTGCTGCTGTAACCACACAGTGAAAGCACAGGTTTCCTTGGGGTCAAGGAACAGAACCAAGGTTCAAAATGCTGACCCTGCTATTATTTATAAGCTGCATGCCTTTGGACAAGTTACTTAACTACTCCAAGTCTCCTGCATAGGTGTATCTTATAGGTTTGTTTTAAATATCACACATGTGGTTTAGTTACTAAGTCCTGCCAACAGTTTTATGACCCCATGGACTATAATAGCTCACCAGGCTCCTCAGTCCGTGGGATTCTCCAGGAAAGAATACTGGAGTGGGTTGCAATTTCCTTCTCCAGGGACTCTTCCCAACACAGGGATTGAACCCACATCTCTTGCATTGCAGGCAGGTTCTTTACCACTGAGCCACTGCTGCTGCTGCTAAGTCGCTTCAGTTGTGTCCGACTCTGTGCAACCCCATAGCCAGCAGCCCACCAGGCTCTGCCGTCCCTGGGATTCTCCAGGCAAGAATACTGGAGTGGGTTGCCATTTCCTTCTCCAATGCATGAAAGTGAAAAGTGAAAGTGAAGTTGCTCAGTCGTGTCCAACTCTTAGCGACCTCATGGACTACAGCCTACCAGGCTCCTCTGCCCATGGGATTTTCCAGGCAAGAGTACTGGAGTGGGGTGCCATTGCCTTCTCCATCTGAGCCACTAGGGAAGCCTAAATATCATACACACACGCGCACACACATACACACACACACACACACACAGGTGTATGTAAATCACCGAAAGCAGAGCTTGATACATAGTAGATTGTCACAAAACTTAGCATGTGCATATTTCTGAATGCAAGTTTTCCAAGATATTTAGTCTAATTTTGTGTTTTCCTGGTAAAATCAAATCCAAGGGGTCTACCACTTAGTCATCCTTTTAACCATGGGAGAGAAAAACCCTGGAGACATCTCATCTCCAAAGCAAGTTGAGTGCTTTAATCCTATTCTGCAGATAAGAAGCTAAGGCTCAGAGAAGTTAAGTCATCCCTCCAAGGTCACACGGATAATATCAATATGCAGTAGAACCAGGATATAAAGCCACATTCATCTGACTTCGAAGCCCTTACCCTTTTAATAACCCTCACAAGTTTGGTCTGTGGCAGTGGGAAGGCATGTAGGGGGCAAGGGAGAAAGTGGAGATGCTATTGCAATGGTCCAGGTGAGAGATCACAGTGGCATGACAGCAGAGGAGATGGCCAGAAAGAGGTAGCTGTAGGCATCTGTAGGAATAAGCAGGACCTCCTGGTGGCTTGACTTGCAGAAGGATTTGGCTTGAGCAACTACGGGAATAATAGTGCCATTTTCTGAAAGGGGAGATTAGAGAAGAAACAGGTTGAGGGGCCGGGAGAATCAAGGACCCTACTTTGCCCTTGTTAGGACTGGATGTCTATTAACCATCCAGGTGGAGCTTCTGGGTAAATGCGTGCAGATATCAGTAGTGAGGGTGGGACAGGAGATAAAGCACAGAGATGATACTTAAGCCCAGCGGCTTAGATGAGCTCTCCCAGGGGGGACAATAGCTGTAGAGAAGAGGCCCAGCGCTGAGATTCAGCTTGAAAGGGGGGAGGACCAGTGAGCTGAATGTGGTGTCCTGGAGGCCAAGGGGAGATGGTGTTTCAATGAAGAGAGAGTGGATAACTCTGTCCAATGTCCATGAGAGGTCAAGTGAGATGAGGACCCCAAAGTGACCATAAGCATGATGAGGGCAAATGCTCCATGCAGCATCCACCCCTGAGCCTCACCCATTCCCCCTGTTCACCCCATCCCTTATCCTCTCATGCCCTCTTTATTGGTAAGATAAAGAAAGCCAAGCAGGTAGTTGATTTTTGAGAATCAAAACCCACCAGAATGTCATCTATCACTTCCAGCCACTCTGGATGGGTTTGACCACAAAAGCAGAAGACAAGATTGGAGGGATGGAGATTTTTCACTTCAGATCTTGGCAAGGGAGCCTGGACCATCTCTTTCACTACAATTTTTTTAAATTTTTTATTACATTTTTAATTCATTGATTTATTTTAATTGGAGGATAATTACTTTACAATGTTGTGATGGGTTTTGCTATACATTAACATGAATCAGGCACAGGTTATAATTTTTTAATTTAATTTTTTTAATTGGAGGATAATTGCTTTACAATATTGTATTGGTTTCCGCCATATGTCAGCATGAATCGGCCATGGGTATACATATGTCCCCTCTCTCCCGCCTCCCACCCTCCCCCACCTCTAGGTTGTCACAGAGCACCAAATTTGAGCGTCCTGAGCCATACAGCAAATTTCCACTGGCTGTCTAATCTTACGTCTGGTAATGTATATGTTTCAGTGATACTCTCTCAATTCATCCCACTCTCTCCTTCCCTTCATTACAATTTTTAAGACTAGAAACACTTCCACTTCAACCCTCATTCATGCCCTTATTCAGCAAATAAATAAATACATATACTCTTCCACTCTGTGATAGGTCCTGCTTCGATCACTGGGGACATGGCCATGAAGTGATTTTGACTTGGGACGTTTAAAGGGAAAAGAGGCACATCAGCAGCTCCGTACCAGTATGTTTACTGTAAGTGAAAAAGTGAAAGTGTTAGTGGCTGACTCTTTGTGACCCCATGGACTGTAGACCGCCAGTCTCCTCTGTCCATGGAATTCTTCTGGCAAGAATACTAGCATGGGTTGCCATTTCCTTCTCCAGGGGATATTCCCAACCCTCGGGATCGAACCCAGGTCCCCTGCATTACGAGTAGATTCTTTATCTCTGAGCCACCATAAGGCAGTTCAAATTGGGAATCATCAGGTTTCGCTATTTGGTGAAAATAACCCAGAGGAAAGAATTATTTTAAGAAAAATACTATATTAAAGATATTTTATTCATAACAATAGCTCCTTACAGCAGATCATGGTCATGTCCTGGTAGAAGGATATATCAGGAGCTCTGGGAATGCAGTTGAAAGGTCAAGGAGAGCTTCAAAGAGGAAGTAATTAGTGGGTCTTGGCCTTGAAGAATGAACAGGAGCTCAGTCAGCAGACAGTAGGTTTACCCACGTCCAGACAGAGGGGGTGAGGCATGAGAGAGTACCTGGTGATTAGAAGACCATTCCTCACTAGCTGGCTTGAGCAGAGAGTAGGGGTAGGGCATTGAGAGGGGCAGGGCCCATGTCTTTAAGGACCTTAAACATGAAGCTAAGAAATTTAGACTTTATTCTCTAAGTCAGCACTCCTCCAAGAATTTCCTAGGAAGCGCAAATCCCAATTTTGCTTCTCCAAATCAATGAATCAATAAATTCTGGAATCAAATGCATTTGGGACCTACTGCAGAGTAGCACCTTCCTCCTGAAGCTTCTGCCATGTTCATTAGCATTTAGAAGTTCTAAGAGAACCTACACAAGAAAGAAAAGAAAAGAGAGAGGGAGAGTGAGGGAGAGAGGAAGAATGAGAGGAATGCAGGGAGGGAGGAAGAGAGGGAAAGGAAAAAAAACAAAGGAAACTTCCCTTTCATCTTCCTGAGCATGCGTTCCACATTACCTTTCGTCCACTAATGTATTCCGGCATCCGCACACAATTACTACTCTTCAGTCACAGTGGGAAACGCTGAGCCAGAAAATGGGACTCTCTGCATTTTAAGCAGGTGAATGATTCACCTGGAGGCAGGAGGTAGAGATATGGCTGTTAAGGGAGCATCTCATAAATGCGGCCCAAGTTTAGCCCTTTACCCTGGAACAAAAAATATCTTCCCTTATTTCTTCAGCAAATATCTAGTGAGCACCTTCTCGGGGCGAGCTGTGCTGATGCTGGCAGTACAGTGAGGGGTGTCAGGGGTGGGGATCAAATACGCTGCCCTCCTCAAAGTACTTACTGGCTAACAGACACTATTCACAAAATTGCAGAGATTGAGATTTGAAGGAAAAGAAGCATAAACTGTAAGAAAGGAACCTGGAATGGAGACGGATTTTCCTTAGCAAGCCACACTTGGGCTGAGATTCAAAAGACAAGTAGAAATTAATTAAGCAAGGAGGGGCAGTGTTGGGGGATTGGCATTCTGAACAGCGGAGGCATCATGTGCAAAGGTCCTGTGGCAGGAAGGGAAGTCCTGCAGCTGGGGGCTTCACACATATAACCTCACGTTGCCAGGCACCTGGATGTCCCCCCCACCTGTCCAGTCTTGTGAGGTCACCCATCTTTTAATATATAAGTAAATGGCCCCAGCTTGCATCCCACATATGGTAGAACACCCTGAAACCCCAACAATACCTACAGGGACTTGTGTTTCTCCTGAATGTCATTGGCTGAGTGCTCTGTCTCAGGCGGATCTCGCCTCCTGCCACTAGAGTCTTCTCTGCACTTTGAACTAACCCAAAGGACCCTGCAGCCTTTCCTTGGATTCCCCAAAGCATACCGAAGCACAATGTGGTTCCGCATGAGTGAGTTTACTGTAGGTCTGAGGGTAATGAGAGTGTTTAGACAGCCAAGTACATGACTTAGATCTGAGCTAGTAGTCTTGAGCCTCAGCCATTCCCAGTAATGTTTCATTGCCATCATTTCTCTTCAAGCCCACGGGTTCTTGCCATGTTCTTCCAATTCCCTGTCTCTCAAAACCCTCCTTCCATCTCTTCCTGTATATCCTGGGAATGCACCCTTCAATTTGGGTGTCTGGAGCTGGACTCACTGAGAAGCAGAGCTGAGATGAGAACTTAGGTTCAAGCGGTTCGTTTGAGAGGAAGTGGAGGGAGGGGATGGGGAAGATGGGGATGGAGATGGGCTGGAGGAGGCCAATACAGAGCGTGATAAGGAGCAGGTGACCACTGTGAGCACCAGTGACTCGGTCCCACTGGGGACCTCTGGGAGTGGTGTGGGACACGCCTCACAGGTGGCCCACCCGAAGGTCAAAGAAGCGTATTTAGCCTCCAACTTCTGCCCATTACTGGTTGAGGGCAAGGCAAGAGAAAGCCCTTATTTGGAGGGTCAAGGGACTACAGAAGGATGGCCCCGACCGCTGGGCACATGGGTAGGGCAGCAGCAGCGCCCACTGTGATGAAACAGGCAAGGGGGCACACAGCGCATTGACTCCATGCCCTGAGTGGGGGTGGGGGTGGGGGGCTGCCTGCAGGCAACTTTCACTCCAAAAGCAGCCATCAGGTTATGCTGCTAAATATCACGGTCCATTGTTCCATCTACTCTGGATCAAAATGATGCCTCTTTCTCAAAAGATGGAAGAGTCTGTACACAGCAGTGGTTTGAAAAGAGCGGTTGCTTCTCTATACCAGGAGGGAGGCTCTATCAGGACCCGCCTCTTATGAATCAGGGGCTGAGCTGGGCAGTGAGGGAATAACAGAGCCAAGGCTCACACTCTTCCCTCCTGCCCGGACCGCACACACTCTTAGCTGCTATGTTGTGTGGTCTCTAAGAGCCACCTGGTGTAGCACCTGGGTTAACCTTGAAGAAGGACAAACACATCAACAAAACTTGGTACATTTGCAAATTACAACCCTTGCACCACCACCTGTGTGTTCAGGGTGGGATGCTCTCCTTGGACTCATCTTACTAGTGAGGACCCACAGGCCCGAATAGATTTAAGCCACGTGCCCAAGTTCCCACAGATTTGAACAACAAATTCCAGGTCCTGTAACTGCCCCCCTTTAGTCCAGTGAAAACACCAAGGGTTGGAGGCAAATCCATTGCCATCAAAGGCTGCAGCTATCTCAGAAGAGGAATCAGAGGTGTGACTTTCAGAGACAAAGGGCAACCTGTCTTCCTAACTGTCTGCATCACCAGTGGCAGCACAAGGAGGATGAGGAGGTGCTGCCCAGCCTTGTGGTGTTGAGGGATCAGAACACTCGCAGAAGGAAATAGGATCTAAAGAGGAGATGGTCCCAGGCTAAGAGGAGAGGCTTCACAGTGATCAAGCTCAAAAGGGTTAAGAGTACAGGCTGCTTGGGCTTGAATCCCAGTTCTGACACTTTCCAGCTTGGGTAAGGTATTTCAGTTCTCAATGCCTCAGTTTTCCCATCTGTAAAATGGGGAGAATAATAATATCTCCCTCCAGGGTTGCTAGGAGAATTAAGTAAACCAAAGTACAGAGAGACAGGAATGTAGAAAGTGCCTCGGAAATGTTAGCAGTTATGAGGCTGGTTGTCAGGGTAGATTCCTACCCCTTTAGCAGCTCAAGGGCTAAGCAGGGAAACTGAGGCAGGGTCATATTGGGGTCACCAGGAGCCTGTAGGTGACCAGCCTAGTGGGGAAGAGAGCAGCATACTGAGAAGATGGCTTTGGCATCCGATGAACCCAGCTCTGAACTGCGCTGTGCCCTGGGTGAGGCATTTTACTGCTGTCACCTGTGAAGTGAGAGGAGCACGTGCTTTCTCTGAGGGTGGACGAGGGGGCGGCCCTGGTGCCCACTGCCCCCCTGAAGCCCTCTCTCTGATGACCCTTTTTCCGACTCCTGCATGGCCTCCGCCTCGTGCCTGCAACTCTGATGGGACCCTCCAGGGCCCTCCCCCTTCTCAGGCTACACGCTGCCCCTTGGAAACCACATCCACACTCAGGAGGGTTCACAGTGTGAGCAGCATGTGCCGCATCTTCTCTCCCTGCACAGACCTCCCACTGGCACCCCACACCC
>NW_011494730.1:402030-402517 GCF_000754665.1 Bison bison bison
TTGTTTTTGCTTGTTCGTTTTTTCTCTCTTTCTTTTCCTTCTTCTTTTCTTTAACATCGTATTTTTGAAATTCCAAACTCTACTCTAGATTTTTAATTTTTGCTTTTATGTGTTTGTTACCAATTTTGTACCTTTAAGAACCCAATCTTCAGGACCCATTTTTCACTAGGGAGCGAGATTACTGGCTTGACTGCTCTCTCTCCCTTTGGACTCTCCTTTTTCTCCACCAGGTCGCCTGTGTCTCCTCCCTAACCCCTCTCTACTCTACCCAACTCTGTGAATTTCTGTGTGTTCCAGACAGTGGAGAACACTTAGGGAACTGATTACTGTCTGGATCTGTCTCCCTTCTTTTCATTCCCCCCTTTTATCCTTCTGGCCACCTCTGTCACCTTCCTCCTTCTTCTCTTCTCTGTATAACTCCGTGAACATCTCTGAGTGGTCCAGTTGTGGAGTGCACATAAGGAAGTGACTACTGGCTAGCCCACTC
>NW_011494730.1:402617-427636 GCF_000754665.1 Bison bison bison
CCCCCTTCCCAGCCTCTCTCTGCCCCTCTCCATCTCCCAGGAGCCTCCAACTCAGTAATTCACAACCAAGGCACCATGTATCCCAGCCTGCCCCTCCCAGTACACAGCATCGCTTCACACCTAGTGTCCAAAGCCAAGTCTGCAACTCCTGCCTCACTCCACTCTCTCCCTCAGCCAGCAAACTCTCAAATCCACCCACTGCCCTAGACCAGCTGCCATCCTCTCCTGCCTCCACCTGCATCTGTCCTTCATTCCACAGCCACAGTGATCTTTCTAAGACACAAATACAACCAACTTCTCCCTAAAGCCTTCAGTAAGTAACTTACCATGTTGGTCAGGACCAAGCACGTGGAATGAGAGTCTCACCTCCCTTCCACCTCCCTTACCTGTCTCATCACTTGCTACCCCTGCAGACACACCCTGGAACCAGGGTTTCAGGCGAGCTGTGCCTGCATACACCCTCCCGGGGACCCTGCCAGATAGGGCTGGGATCTGAGTCATCCTTGTCTTCGATGAGCTGTAGGGAAAATGAACAAGTGAATGAGGCAGTTCCCGAGCTGTGTGTTTCTAGATAAGAGGGTTTACATCGACTGGAAGGCTGGCAGTGAGCCTCTGGAAGGTGGTGACTGGTTGGGACACGAGCACTTTGTGTCGAAGGAGAGCGCGCTGGTGTGGGAGGGACAGGTGCTGTCAGCAAGAATGCCACTTCCCTCTAGTGACCTTTACTGGAGACATTTTCCCTGAATGTCAGGTTCATTAGACACAGGACTGGGGGTAGAGGAGTCTCTTTAAAACTGAATGAAAGACAGGACGGACAGACAGACATCATCCAGGCTGGCAACAACCAGTCCATCAGGAGGATGGGGAGACATACACTGTCTATGAGCTAGGTTCGTCCTTCTTAGACCTGGGTTCTCCTGGTTGGGGCCACTATTCTCCTTCAGAGTGGGGTTCCCCTCCCCAGGGCAAGCTGTACCCAGAAAGCACCCTCAGTCCACAGAGCTCACCAACTGACTGACCAAGATCCAAGCCCTGGGAGGCCCCTGGGCTTGGAGCCGTGTTGCCTGCCCAGCCCCACCCCTCGGACCCTGTCAAGGATCTACATGGCTCAGAACCCACTCTGTCTCCACCCCAAGCTGGATACTCGGAACACAGAGGTAAACCAGACTTCTGCCCTACCCTCAAGGAGCTCCAAGTTTCATGAAGAAGACACAAATGCACAAATGTTACCAAAGGGTAGGCTCACTGCTGGGACAGCTTCAAGGTAGACACGTGCCCCAGAAAAGAATCGTGAAGCACTTTCTGTTAGAAGGAACATCTGAGGTGGGCTTTGAGGGATGGATAGGAGTGCGTCACCTCGTTTGTTCTTTCTAGGAGACACTGGTTTCCAGAAACAGAACAGGCTGCTTCTTTGAGCTGCGGGCTCCCTGGCATGGAAGAGGGGGAGGCGACTCTGAGTCCTTGACCCTCAGGTCACCATCAGTGCCCTGCAGCATGGTCAGGGCATGGGAGCGAGGAGAGCATCTCACTCCTGCTTACTTCCAGCTATCCTCCCAGGCCCTCTGGCATTACTGATGGTGCAGGAAGACGGGCAAATGCACCTGCTGCTCTCAAACTGGCAAGCTTCTCCCAGGCTCTGCCACTGCAGCTCACTGCAGCTAGGCTCCTATGCCATCTGCTATGACTCTGGGTGTCAGTGTCCTGACCCCTGTTGGATGAAAGTGGGCAGGGACAAGACCCAGAAAACCGGTTTTTCCTTTCCTTCCAGACTCCACTCCTCCCCACTGTCCCTCTCCCACACACACACACTCTTGCCATCCTCAGAACCTCACCCCCTCCACCCGCTCTCCAGCTCCCTACAGGCCTTAGTCCCCTCCTAGCGCTGGCCTCACATGACCCACAGCTCTCCCTGGTTCTCCCTGAAGCGCCTCCACCCTGAGCGCTGAGCACCTCCACCCAGGCTCCCGGCTCTCACCCTCCACAGCTCCTCAGCTGCCAGCTCTGTCTTCACACCTCCCCGGGGAGCAGCTGTCAGCCCACTCTGGTGGCCAGGGACTGGAGAGACAGAGACATAGAGACACCAAGCAAGGGAGGGAGAGAGACAGAGAGGGGAAGCAGGGCAGAGGCCAGGGGACAGGGCCAGAGCCACCGTGAAGGGCTAGAGCGGAGGGAGACAGAGCAGGGAGAGGCTAGGACAAGAGGCACCGCAAACCTGAGGAGGGAGAGGAGCTTGATCTGCCCAAGCGAAGCGAAGCCCATTCCTGCCACTCCAGGAAGCAGCGAGAAACCGAAGAGCCGAAACGTGGGCTTTTTCACACTATACTGAGGAGTCGAGGAAAGAGGGGACTAGAGTGTGTGCCAGAGGAGGCGCTAAGCCCATGCTGGGTTTCCAGGGTCTCAGGGCCAGGGAGGTGGGAAGGCAGGAAGAAGCATTCAGCTTAGCACACGGGCCGCACAGATATACACAGATGGACACATGTTAACACAGACAGACACATACATGCACACGGAGATGTCCCAGACGTGTGTACAAGCAAACACAGACACAAATGCAAACATACACCCTTCAGGGGCTGAGTGGGTGGGTGGTCCATGGCGTGTCAGGGGAGGTAGGTTCCTTCTCTCCCGCAGTCCCACAGAAATCACAGAGGCAGGTCAGCTCAGGTCCCCTCATCCCTGAGGGAGTGAGTGTGTCTACACAGGGGCCATGGGATGCCCTCAAGTTGACAATTTCACATCAATCTGAGGCAAAGCACCCGTTATGTTGTCATGACCCCCAAGCCCTCCTGCAGAGGCCAGGGAGGCCCAGACCGGGAGGACACCTGCCCCGGCCCCCTGGCCGAGCTGTATGGGACTGGGACTAGAATCCAGGCCTCCTGGCTCTGCCCCCATCTGGCTCTGCAGCTCCACCCAGGGAGGCAGCCTTGGGGAGGGCAGTGGGAACTGGGATGATCCTGGGCACGAGAGCCTTTCCCTTCCTCTCACGCCAGCAGGACAAGCCACTTTGCCCAGCCGGGCTGCTTGGTGCTTCGGCCCAGGCCCAGCACAGCTCCCAGAGACGAGCCCAGGCTCCCTGCAGCCTGGCCGTCTCCTCTTGGCCTGAGGCAGGCTGGGCCAGGCACTCCCAGGGCTGGGTGAGGTTGCCACCACTGGCAAGAGTGGGTGAGCAGGGAGAACACCCATCTGCCCAGGGTTTGTCCCCCACAAGCCTGGATTAGTTTCATCATAAAACTGACTTTAGCTCCTCTGTCCCTGGAGATGCCAAAGATAGGAAGAGGGGGCTCTTAGGTGGGAAAGGACTCAGCCAGAGGCAGAAACATGAACAGGAGGGAATGAAGAAAGACCGCACCTTAGGCCAGATATGCAGACAAAAGTCACCCCTGAAGACAGAGAAATGCAACCCAACAAACCCTTTCTGGTGATACCAGCTAGGCCCCATGTGCGGGGGCTGGGGACAGAGATGCTGATTGTAGTGGCCACCCAACACTGACCATCACTGACCCTCCCGACAACTTGTGTACTGTTACTAAGTCATTTCACAGGAGAGAAAACGGAGCCTCAGAGAAGTGAAGTGTCTGACCCAAGTGTCAGGCCCGGAATGCCAGTCTGAGCAGTATTGAGGCCCTCTTTCTTCCACACCCCCCTGCTTCCCTGTGGTACAGAGAGACAGATAAAGAGAGACACCTTAGTGCAGGGATTCTTTGTAAGGTGAGATCCCTGTTGTTGGGAAAAGACTTGTTTATAATCTCACGTAGATATCAGTTGAGCCCCCAGAGCCTGGAGCTAAGGTTTCAGAAAAGCCAAGCAGTGGTGGATAGTGGAACTCTGGGCTCCAGGCCAGATCGCCTAATCGAATGTGTCACCCATTCCTTGTCCCCACAGTGGGGACAGTAAAAGCACATACTCACAGATTTACATGAGGTGACTCGGCAAAGTGCTTAGAACAGATCCTGGCCCTTAACAGGTGCTCCATAAATGACAGCTCCTGGCGTGACTCAGGGAGAAGTCCCTCTGCTGAACAGAGGGAGAAACAATTGGGAGACTCCAGGAAAGCAGGAGGATGAGCAACAGGGAGAGGAGCAGGGAGCAAGCACCACGTGGCAAGCCGTACCGCGTGACACCAATCACCATCACCATCACCATCGTTCCTGAGATGCTTGGTGAGACGGGATTTGTCGTGAAAATCAGCAAAAATAAATCTGAATTCTCCAACCAAGTGGACTCGAAGTGAGATGGTGGAGACCAGAGATCTCAAGTCCCTCGAGATGTCACAGGAATCCTGGGGAAGGCACTGTGTTTCTCAAGTCATAGGAATTGGGACGCCCTCCCCCTCCAGATTTTAACAAAGGCAAGAACGGCGAGGGTTCCAGCTGACATCTGCGTTGAACAAACCTGAGGTTTGAACAGGGCCAAGGGGTTGGTGGTAATATTAAAGGAGCTGATGCTCACCAAGCATTCACTATATCCAGACATTGGGCAAAGCATTTTACACACGTAAGCTAATTTAATCCTCAAAAGACTTCTACAGTGTTGGTACTACTGTTAGTCCCATTTAACAGATGAGAAAACTTGGGAACAGAGAGGTTAAACAACCTACATGTAGTTGCACAGCTAATCAGTGGTGAGGCTGGGAGACAGGCCCAGAAATTCAGGCTCCAGAGTCCACATTTTCAGCCTCTACTCTTATTGTCTCACACAGCATGAGGGGTGGGTGATGAAGGATACCAATGAGAGCCTGGCCTCAGGTCTGCAGACAGGGTCAGAGCCTGAAGGTAAAGATCTGGCCTGGGGCCCTCATATCCCTGACTCCAGGGTTAGCATCTCTTAGGAGCTCAGCAAGCTCAGAGTCTACCGCACTTCCTGCCAGGCATTCATCCCCAATCCACATGAAATATTAAGTACCAGGGTGAGAGCACTGGTACCAACTCAGTCAAACCTGTCCTGGGCTGGCAGCTCTGAACCTACATGGCACCGTCTCTCTGGCCTGGGCCATGCTCTTCATTGAACATTTGGTCAACCAAGCCTGGTCCCCACCCTCTCCCAACACCCCTTCCCCTGGCTCCATCCCACTGCTCAGATAATGCCACCATCTGGGACCCATTTGGAGGGAGGCTGCCTGCTTGTTAGAGATGGGGTATCTTCTATCTGCATCCCACAGGAATGTCCTGGGACTCCATAAATACCAGGATGGACAGGGTAGCACCCATCAACAAGAGATGAGGGCATAAAACACAGTCCAGGGAAGACGCAGGCTACACACTCAGGACCACTCCAGAAAGGTCTGTGCCGAGAAGCAACTCCATGTGGTGGAAGGATTATGGGATTTGGAATGATGTGGGGTTGAATTGTGAATTCACCCTCTTTGGTCAGGGGCTTTAGACCAGTTGATTCAGCTCTTTGAGCTGATTTTCTTATTCATAAGATGGAGGTAACATAGAAGAGTCACTAGAACTCCAGCTTAATCATTCATAAATACCTTGCACTTAGAACAGGGCATAGGAAGATGTTTGTGGAATGTACAGCCAACATGATAGCCATTCTGCCTTCTTACTTGCCTACTTACTTGCCATTTCAAGTCAGACAATTGGGCCTGATCACCCTAAAGAACTCATGGCAACCCTGTTCCTCTTTATGGTGACTGGTGAAGGGGTGAACATGTGACACAGTTCTAGCCAATGAGATGTGAGTGGAAGTCAGTGGGGATTCTGGGAAAGGTTTCCATCCCTAATAAAAGGCAGGAGATGTTTTAGGAGAGCACCCTGCTCCTGTACTTTCTCCCTCATGCTTTCCAGGAGTGCTTTGGGACAGTAAGGTGTTTGGAGATGGCAACCAATCATCACCCATGGAAATGTCACCATTATCTGAGAATGGCAGGAAAGAAAGAGGAGGGCATGGATCCTAACAATACCTCTCAGCTGCCAAATCAATCCTGGGACCTCCCACCATGGGACTTTTTATTAATTAACAATAAATATCCACTAAATTCAAGCCACTTCTAGTTCGGTGTGTAGAATCTTGCAGCTATAAACATTCCTATCCAATACAGTGACTGGTGAGTGAGTGAATGAATGAGTGTGTCTCATTGCCTGAAAATAATTGTGCAAATGCTTGTCATTATCAATGATATTAATACAGTAACACCTCATTTATTCAGCATTATCAGCAATGGGCTTTTGCTCAGAAGGAAATTTTCAAGATAATTGAAGTCTACCCCTTTCATCACCAAAATATTATTTTTATTTTAACTGGTTTTGATTTTTTTAAAAATCATCTGAAATGGATCACATCTCATCTATCCTTTTCCTCTCTACACCCTCTCAACACATACACACACACACATAGACACATGCTCACATGCTCACACTGACATGCAAATGCTCAGAGGATGCTGGGGAGAATTAATTAATTCTGGCTAAGATACTGTGCTCACTTATGAACACACATTGCTGAAATGAGGGACCACCCAACATTGCCCTGAAGCTGGCAGACATGGGGGTGACCAGATCTTCCTCCAATTTTTAGAGTCATCATCCCTCCCAGCCACTGCCCATCAAGCTGCCAGCTGTCACAAAGTGACAACTCTTGCAGCCCTCCCCAGGCTGGACAGATTTCTCAATTCTGGGCTATGAAGCCAGACTTCCCATTAACTAGATTTTTGTGTGCAAAATGGATTCTTGGAAAGACCCTTGACCAAGACCCTGCTGTAAGGGTGCTAGATCCCAGAGAAGAAAGGTCAGGCTCCCAGCTTAAAGAAAGAATCATTCATTTATTTGGCAAATATTTACTTACTGAGCTCTCACTAACTGAAGGCTTCCCTGGTGGCTCAGACAGTAATGAATCTGCATGCAATGCAGGAGACCTCAGTTCAGTCCCTGGGTCAGGAAGATACCTTGGAGAAGGGAATGACTACCCACTCCAGTATTCTAGCCAGGAGAATTCCATGGATGAAGAAGCCTAGAAGGCTACAGCCCATGGGGTCACAAAGAGTTGGACATGAATGAGTGATTAGCACTAACGCTTTACTAATTGAGTCAGTAGAAGCTAAGAATGCAAGCTTTGGAGCCTAAGACCTGAGTTCAAATCATGACTCTTTTTACAAGTGGTGTGAACTTGGGCAAGTTGCATCACTTGTCTGAGCCTCAGTTACCCTCGTCTATATAATGGAACTAATCATAGTACCTTCCACAAAGGGATGATGCAAGGAATAAATAAGATACTGTACTTAATGCTCCTGGAATATTGCCTTTTACTTTGCAAATCAACAGATGTGAACTATTGTCATCAGGTACTGGACTTTCTTCTGGGCACCAGAGAACAAGGTTTAATAAGACGTCTTGGCCTCCGCCCCACAGGAGAGTAACAGCTAATTGGGTGGACCAGCCATGTTCTAATACACAGGAATAAGTGCTAATAAGAGGGCCAACACAGGGAGGAATCAGAAGCCCAAAGAAGGGACTAGAACCCCAACTGAAGAAGCCAGAGGAGGCTTCCCAGATGTCCAAGATGGGTCTAAAACATCAGAGAGTGTCTTGGTTTCTTGGGGTTGCCATAACAAGTTACCACAAACTGGGTGACTTACGACAGCAGAAATGTATCCTCTTCCAGTTGTGCAGACCAGAAATCCAAGGTCAAGATGTCAGCAGAGTTGTCCCTCTGAAGGCTCTAGGAGACAATCCATTCCTTGCCTCTTGCAGACGCTGGTGGCTCTTGGCTTTCCTTGAGTCTGCATCGCTCCAGTCTCTGCCTCCATCTTCTCGTGGTCTTTGCCTCTCCTCTGTGTATATATGTCTCCTCCTCTTCTGACTCCTATAAGGAATACTCTCATTGGATATAGGGTCTACCTGGGCAATCCAGGATGATCTCAACTCAAAATCCTTTATTATATCTGCAAGGACCTTTTGTCCAAATAAGGCCACATTCGTGTATTGTTGGAGTTAGGATGTAGACCTATGTTTTTAAGGGCTACCATTCAACTCACTACAGTTAGGCAAAAGGGAGCAAGACATAGTCCCAAATGACAGAGCTCTCCACATTCAGTGTGGATAGAACCCTCCTGGGAAATGCCATGTGAAATGGTATTCAGGGTGAAAGAAGAGCCCACCTGGCCTGGGTAGGCATAGAAACAAGCAACCTGAGGTTCCCCAGAGAAGCCATTGGGTGTTGTTGCCAAAATCAGTAGGGAAATCCCCTCTCCCGCCTCATCCACACTGGTTATGAGAAGTGGGGTTGTGGGGACTGCAACTTGGTAGGCACAGAAGTCCCAGGGATTTCTTTGAACACTGGTTTAGAGCAGCAGGCTAACTCCTAGACTCTTTTCCTCTTCATGAAACTGGAATGAAACTGGGTCAACAGTCTCATAGCAGTCCTGGCTACCTGCTTGGCACAGAGTCTGACATCTGGCTCCTGCCATAGGAGCCTGGCGGCTCTGACCACTTCTATCTTAGGCATCTGCTCTAAGCCTCCATAGAGCTGCTGCCTACTCAGCATCCACCAGACACCACCTGTGGGTGTCACCATCCCAGACTGTCTTATCCAGCCGCCCCACCTATGCTTTTTAAATGAGCACATGCCGACACTCGGCAGTGCACTAATACATTACATCCATTGTAAAATGTAATTTACATTAAGATTAAAAACGATAAGACAAGATAAAATATTTTAAATCACTTAATTGTATTTATAATGGTTCAAAGCATTTTTGCTCTCACCCAAAATTTTAATGAGAGTTGTGTGATTGAAAATGTTTCATCTTTTAAAAGCAAATCTTTATGATACAGAAGCTCAAAGGTCTGGTTTTTAATTCAGATTATTTTGATACTTGATTTTAATTGCTGTTATGGCTGGGGAAAGGAAGAGATACCATGGAAAGACACATCCATCCAAATGGGAAAACTGTTAGGCTGGCTGTACTTACTAAATCCTCAACGCTATTTTTCATTCCCATCCACAAATTATGCAAAGTTTTTTGTTGAAATTCAGCAAGCAAATTTCCATCTTCTCTAATGTCAATCAGTGGTTCTTGCAAACTAATCAAAAGGTGTTACATTTTTATATTTTTAGCAAATAGGTTCTGAAACACTTTGTTTGAAAGGTTTTTTTTCTAACAGGTTAAAAAATTCCTTTTCCAAGTTTTTTAAGTTTACATACAAAGAGGTTGTTTAGGTGATGTAGGTACATCATTTCCTATCACAAAAATCACAAAACAATGGAAATATTTCCAAATGTTTGTTTTAAAAAATGCTCTCTTGATAGCACTTGTTCCTTTCAGGAAGTAATTTATCTTTCAGTCATTGTTTATATATCAAACATACCTTGGAGAATCAGAGAAAATATGTTTGTGTGTTGCTTTCAAAACATTTGTTGAATGATGCTGAAGCTGAAACTCCAGTACTTTGGCCACCTCATGCGACAAGTTGACTCATTGGAAAAGACTCTGATGCTGGGAGGGATTGGGGGCAGGAGGAGAAGGGGACGACAGAGGATGAGATGGCTGGATGGCATCACTGACTCGATGGATGTGAGTCTGAGTGAACTCCGGGGGTTGGTGATGGACAGGGAGGCCTGGCGTGCTGCGATTCATGGGGTCGCAAAGAGTCGGACACGACTGAGGGACTGAACTGAACTGAATGGAAGAATGGAGACACAGATATAGAGAACAGGGTTCTGGCCATGGGCAGGGAGGAGGAGGGAGAGGGTGGGACGAACGGAGACAGCAGCGTGGAAGCATATACACTACCACACGTAAAATAGATATGTATGTAAAACAGACAGCCGATGGAAATTTGCTGTATGACTCAGGGAACTCATACTGGGGCTCTATCACAACCTAGAGGGATGGGAAAGTGGGGGAGGTGGGAGGGAGGTTCAAGAGGGAAGGGACATATGTACACCTATGGCTAATTCATGATGTATGGCAGAAACCAAAGCAATATTGTAAAGCAATTATCCTTCAATTAAAAATAAACTAATTAAATATATCTATCTGCTGCCTAAATGTAATATGGTATCCTGAAGTCTAGAACAGAAAAAAAGAAAAAATTAGGGGACTTACCTGGTGGTCAATATTTAAGACTCTGCACTTGCAGTGCAAGGGACGTGGGTTCAATCCCTAGTCAGGGAACTAAGATCCCACACACCTCAAGGTGCAGCCAAGATTTTTTTTTATAAGAAAGAAAAAAAGGACATTAGTGGGAAAAGTGATAAAATCTGAATAGAGTCTGGAGCCTTATTAATAATAATAGTGTCCCAGTGTTAACCTTTTAGTTGGGACAAATGCACCTTGGTTATGTAAAAAGTTACATTATGGGAAACAGAAAATAGTATACAGGAACTCTCTGGACTATCTTTGAAACTCTTCTTTAAACCTAAAATTATTTCAAAACGAAACATTTTTTAAAAATTGGTTGTATAGCATACTGTTGACAGCCAGTTGTCATTATAAAAATAGAAAGTTTGAAATATTTCCTTTTTTAAAATATGAATAATTTATCTTTAAGTTCCCCAACATTATTAAAATAGTTTGCCATAAGATAGCCATCAAATCTCTATATCTCATTACAAAATAATTAAATCTCTATTTGCTTATTGCAAAATACTAAAAGGATTTTACTAGATATTAAAGGTCTTATTTTTATAATACAAGCCACATCAATGACATCCTGCATCATTTTGTGAACTTCTTGACTTAATTTCTTTGCTTCAACAGCTCATCTTTGGGTGAATTTCATGTTTGGAGTAATCTCTATAACCCTAACCTGTAATCCTTTGTGTATTGCACTTAAAGCATCCACTCTATCAGTGGTTGTGTTTATATATTTTCCCATAAAACATTGTTTTTATTACATAAATCATTGGTTTTTGAAATGATCTCTTCCCCAGTAGATCTCATAAAAAAGTAATTCTTTGTGTACTTCATTTCTGGAACTTAAACCTGGCACATACCATAAGCTAAGACATGTTAGAAACATCTGTATTTTCATCCAGTTGAAGAGCAAAGCTCCCAAGTTGCATAATTTGTTCTAGTACTTGTTAACTCACATCTTCAGTGGTACTTTCTTTGCATCTTCTGACCACATTTGCTGACAAAGGAATACATTTTAGTTTTTCCATGAATTGTTTTCCGTTAGATTATTTCATCCATGTCGCCTGAGGAAAGAAGTACAAGCATTTTCTTGATGGTATGTCGCTTTTTAACTTTCATGATTAAGTGAGAAAATCTCAAAAGAGCCATCTAAATATTTGTCACAAGATATCAGAAGTAATATAAAGAACCAGAGGGAGCATCACATAACTTTAGACATCACTGGGGGGTGGTGCGGAGAAGGCAATGGCACCCCACTCCAGTACTCTTGCCTGGAAAATCCCATGGATGCAGGAACCTGGTAGGCTGCAGTCCACAGGGTTGCTAAGAGTCGGACACGACTGAGCGACTTCACTTCCACTTTTCACTTTCATGCATTGGAGAAGGAAATGGCAACCCACTCCAGTGTTCTTGCCTGGAGAATCCCAGGGACGGGGGAGCCTGGTGGGCTGCGGTCTATGGGGTCGCACAGAGTCGGACACAACTGAAGCGACTTAGCAGCAGCAACAGCAGCAGGGGGGTGGTGGGGAAGGACAGCTTTGTATTTGTGTTCTGAGTCTTTGATTTTTTAAAGGCTGTTATTGTATCAGTAAGAAGAGGCTAGGTTACGCTATGGTAACAAATATCCCCATATCTGTGGATTAAAGAAATACAGGGTTTTTTGCATGTGGCAGGTACTTCACAGGTCAGCTGTGGCTCTGAGTCATGGTGTCCTTACTCTGAGACCCACACTGACCAAGCAGTTTCTTTCCAGAACATTCTCAGCCATTGTAACAAAAGGGAAAGACACTGTGATGAATCACACACTAGCTCTTAAAGCCTCTGTCTGACAGTGCCATCCGTCACTTCTGCTTACATTTCACTGGCCAAAATAAGTCACATGGTGGAACTGAACCCCAACCAGGCCAAGAAGTCAATTCCATCATATGCTTGTGAAAAGAAGCAGAAATGGCTGGTGCATGGCACCAATGACATCCATCCTTGATAACTGCAAACCCTTCACACTCACTATCAAATATCTCAAGGTTTATCATTAAGAGTCATGTACATAAATCTGCACACCAGAATCTTATTACACTTTTCTTCCTTTTCTGTCTAATTTCTTGTTGGATCTTATTGAATCATTCTTATTAACTCCAAACATTTCCATGTTCTAGCTGTTTGTTCGTGCTTGCATTCATTAGCATTATCTTCAATTCATGGTATCCTTGCAAGAAGTTTTAAAGTCATGTGATCATCTTGTAAGGGCTACTTTAGTTAAAACTGAATTATCTCATAAAAAGACACATATAAAAATGTTCTTAGCTGCATTACTTATTATAGTCAAACAATGGAAGCACCAAAAATGTCCGTAACAGGAAAATGGACATATGCATGCAATGAAATGTTATATAGCAGTGAGGATGAATGAACTACAATAGCAATGAGACAGGAAGGAGCCTCACAAATGTGACACTGAAGGAAGGAAGTCTTTCAAATATACAATTTCACTTTATACAAAGCTCAAAAACATGCAAAACTCATGTGGTGCTAAAAATCAGGATGGGGTTACCAAGCGGCTGGTAGTGACTAGAAGGAGGCATAAATGTGGTCTCTGGAGAGCTGACAATTTTATGTTTCTTAATCTGAGTGCTGGTTATACGAATGTGCTCACTTCATAAAAACCCACTGCCCTGTACCCTTGTAATGTGTACACTCTTTCTGTATATAAATTATACTTTGATTAAAACTTTACTTAAAATCAAACTGGGCGGCATAATCCATAGATCCCTTAACCAGCCATACATAAACTGGAAATATACAGCCGGAAGTGACAAATGAGGCCAAGCACCACCATTAACCCGGTTGCTTTATGGAGCTCCACTCTTCCCTCAGCGTACGTTGGCTCCTCCATGTCCTGTGGCTGTCTGACATATGACCGGACACTATTGCCAATCCATATATTAATTATTAGTAAAGATGAACTTGGTTCTTATATTTAAATAGATTAACCAAGGTAAATTGCAGTTCTAATCTTTTCTTCCCACTTTCAAAACATCATCTTGAAAACCCCGCCTTGAAGATAGCTGTTTCTTGGTTCTAAGCCCATGTCAGAACCATGGACAGGTCCTACAGCTCCAGGTGACACAAGGCACGTTCTCTAAAATTCAGATCCTCCCCACCCTTGCCCAGTCAGCATATGATCACCACCTCCTACCTGACAAGAATTTCAGAGGCCTATGCACAGATGCTCTAATCATTTTAAATATGGGGAAACCATGGGCTTTAATAATGCAAAACTAGGGATTCTCATTCGGAGAAGGCAATGGCACCCCACTCCAGTACTCTTGCCTGGAAAATCCCATGGATAGAGGAGCCTGGTGGGCTGCAGTCCATGGGGTCGCTAAGAGTCAGGCACGACTGAGCGACTTCACTTTCACTTTTCACTTTCATGCATTGGAGAAGGAAATGGCAACCCACTCCAGTGTTCTTGCCTGGAGAATCCCAGGGACAGGGGAGCCTGGTGGGCTGCCATCTATGGGGTCGCACAGAGTCGGACACGACTGAAGTGACTTAGCACACCCTGGTAAATCTCTGGTGTCCCATTGATCATTAAATAAATGCTCTGATGAAGCAAATATCCTGCACACTAGAGCATATATACATGGGTTATCAATTTTAGAGAAATTGTATTAACGTGAAATGCACTTTGCTCCAATAATGCACTAATTAGAGGGTGGGGAGGGGACTGAATTTTATATGGTTCATAGGACACTTTGGAGACTTGTAATGTTTAAAACATGCAATTCATAAGAAACTGAGTTAGCATTTGAACCTATATCTTTCTAGCTCCAAAGTTCCTGTTTTTACCACATTATGCTGGGTTTTTTAAAAAAAATAATACAACGGTTAAGAATAAGAAATTCAGAGGAATGCAAAGAAGGAGGATGAAGCAATGATACCGATACATCTAGGCTGATAGGTTTCCTATTTCAGATTGGGTTTCCTCCAAAACAGACACTGAGACAAAGGTTTAGATGCAAGGAGTTTACTTGAGAGGTGATCCCAGGGCTCATCTGAGGAAGTGAGAACACAAAAGACTAGAGAACTAATAAAGATGTATCCATGAGTAGGTTACTGCTGCGAGTAACTGGATTAATCCTCCTGGGGATTCTCTGTAAGGCTATAAAGCATGCCTCAGAATTGTCCCATCACAGGGGCAGGGAAGCTGAGGTGTATATATATATATATATATAGTAGTAGGCTGAATCCCAGGGATGGGAGAGCCTGGTGGGCTGCCGTCTATGGGGTCGCACAGAGTCGGACGTGACTGAAGCGACTTAGCAGCAGTAGCAGGCTGAATAATGCCCTCCCATAATTATGTCCATCGAGTCAGTGATGCCATCCAGCTATCTCATCCTCTGTTGGTGATGGACAGGGAGGCCTGGTGTGCTGCGATTCATGGGGTCACAAAGAGTCGGACATGACTGAGCAACTGAACTGAACTGAACTGAACTGATAATTATGTCCACATCCTCATCCCCAGAACCTGTGCATATGTTACCTTATATGGCAAAAGGGGACCTTATACTGCAAAAGAGACTTTGAAGATGTGATTAAGCTAAGGCCCTTGAGACAGGGAGATTATTCTGTATTATCTTGGTGAGCCCAATATAATCACAAGCATTCTTAAGGGAGGGAGGCAAGGGGGTCAGAGTCAGAGAGAGAGATTGGAAGATACTACATTGTTGACTCTGAGGGCAGAGGAGGGCACCTGGAGCCAAGGAAAGTAAATTCTAGAAGCTGAAGAAAGCATGAAAACAGATTCTCCCCCAGAACCTCCAGAAGGAATAAAGTTCTGCAAACACCTTCATTAACCCTTAAGACTCAGTTCAGATTTTTGACCTCCAGAATGATAAAATAATAAATTTCTGTTATTTTAAGCCACTAAGTCTCTGGCAATATATTACAACAGCAATAGGAAATATATACACATGTAATTAAATATATATATGTATTGCTATTGTTCAGTCACTAAGTCACATTCGACTTTTTGTGACCCCATGGACTGCAGCACATCAGGCTTCCCTGTCCTTCACTATCCCCCAGATTTTGCTCAAATTTATGTCCATTGCATCAGTGATGCTATCCAACCATCTCATTCTCTGCCACCCTCTTCTCCTTTTGCCTTCATTCTTCCCCAGTATCAGGGTCTTTTCCAATGAGTCAGCTCTTCGCATCAGGTGGCCAAGGTATTGTAGCTTCAACTTCAGCACATTTCAATGAATATTTCAGGTTGATTTCCTTTAGGGTTCACTGGTTTGATCTCCTTGCAGTCCAAGGGACTCTCAAGAGTCTTCTCCAGCACCACAATTCGAAAGCATCAATTCTTCGGCACTCAG
Organism: Bison bison bison; assembly: GCF_000754665.1. Classification (NCBI taxonomy): domain Eukaryota; kingdom Metazoa; phylum Chordata; class Mammalia; order Artiodactyla; family Bovidae; genus Bison; species Bison bison. Next base: position 418,080 of record NW_011494730.1, read on the forward strand.
CCTTCTTTTATGGTCCAACTCTTACAACTATACGTGACTACTGAAGAAACCATAGCTTTGACTCTATGGACCTTTGTCAGCAAAGTAGTGATGTCTTTGCTTTTTAATGTGCTGTATACACCATCTAGGTTTGTCATTCACCATCTCACACATGACACCGTTTGGTGATGTCCATGTCTAGAGTTGTTTCTTAGAAAAGGTGTTTTTTATGAAAAGTGTGTTCTCTTAACAAAATTTTGCTAGCCTTTTCCCTGCTTTATTGTGTGTGTGTGTGTGTGTGTATTTCTACTCTATCAACTCTCATCCTTCACTGATTGAAGATTGCAAAGCACATTTCCACAGCCAGAGAACATTTCAGACAGAGAGACGTTGAAAACTATTGGGAACTGTCTGCAAATGATTGTGTGGTAAATTTGGGTGTAAGCTTCCTGGCAACCATGGCAAAAAGAGAAAAAAAATGGATCTCTCTCTTATTACTAAAATGTTCTTCATAACTTTTATCTATTATTGAATTCTTAAAGAAATTGATCACATAGGACTTTATATAGAGAATATGTAACTGACAGTGCTCTCTGTGGGAGTTTAAAACGTGTAGAAATTATTTTCAGGTGTCAGTCCCATATAAAGGTAAAAGGAACAACATCCAAACCGAGTTTGGAAAATCATCTTCGTGGTAGGTGAGTTATGTGGCTCTCTCCCTAAGGTAAAGTTCATGGTACATTCAGAAACGAGTATCAATGACCCTCTTACCAACTCTCTCTTAGATTTCAATTGTTTTTCTCATTTGAGACAGAAGGTAGATATAGAGAGTTTTTTCAAGACTGTGCTCTCAGTGAGACCCAGGAAGGTAGATGCTCTGGCATCTAGAAGAGATTACCTGTGAGCTGGGAGCTCCACCTGGGTGGTCTCCAGGTGTGCACTTTGCCAAAGAAGCTGTCTGGCCTGTCTTCTCTCCCAAAGGGTCCCATCATCAGTATGTTGGGTTGCAAAAAAAATAGAACTTGCATCAGGTGAAAATGAGGAATGTTTTATAAGGAAATAGAGGTTTTACTGGCTTCAAAGACAGAAAACAATATTCACCCAAGCTTTATAGAAGCAGGAGAACAAAGGACAGGGCTGCTTCTCCCCCTCCACCTCCTTTCTGCTTCACGTGGCTCTCTCCTGTCTCAGAGAGAAGAGTCTGCTCTGTTCTCTCCCCCCAGTCCTGGCTGTACATCATGAGCTTCCACTCACCACTGCCTGTTCCAAGACCTCTGAGTCCAGATTTCAAATCTCCAGTAGGGAAGCATGGTCCAGACCACTGTTCGGGGAAAAGCCTTCAAGGTGCAGGTCACTAGAAGCCGGTGGAGACACCCCTTTGTGTCTGAGTGGAGTAACCTAGGGCAAATCAGCCAAAGGAGGGAGATGCTTCTGAGGGTTAAGGACCAGATAATGCACCCTGCTGCCCACACAGAACAGGCGTCAGGCATACAAGTTTGGAAATCTCTCCCAAAATGCAGTTTTGGCTCTGCTCAAGGATCCAAAGGAGGTCTTGCAGGGTCCCCAGCAATCATCCCTGAAAAGCAATGGCTCAGCCATGACAAAAATGTCTCCCACCCAATATTCCTCTCTATATCAATACCCTTGCCATGTGATTTTTCAGCTCCCTCCATCAAGTGGAATCTGTTTTCTCACTCCTTGAATATGGGCTAGCCTAGTGACTTGCTGTGACCAACAGAATGCGGGAGAAGGGACAGTGTACTTCTCCCTCTCCCTCACCCCCTACTTCCTCTCTGTTCACCCCTCCCCTCTCTTCCCCTGTCTCTCATAATCCTGCCACTGCCATGTGAATAAGCCTACTAGAATAACGTGAAAGACACATTGAAAGAGCCTCTACTTGGTCCAGTTCCCCTAGCCAAGCCTATCTAAGACAAGCCAGTTGAACAAAACAGATGGCTTGGCCCTGGTCAGAATAACTACCCACTTGACCTGTAAACACATGAGCAATGATGAATTTGCTTTCAACAAAACTTAGAGATATTTTGTTATGTAGCAATAGCTAGCTGATACAGCAAGTCAGAACTTGGGCTGCCAAACTGGTCCAGGTAAGTATAATTAAGAAGAAGAATATCACTTTGACTCCAATGGACAATAAGTAGTTACTCATCGGAGAAGGCAATGGCACCCCACTCCAGTACTCTTGCCTGGAAAATCCCATGGACGGAGGAGCCTGGTGGGCTGCAGTCCATGGAGTCTCGAAGAGTTGGACACGACTGAGCGACTTCACTTTCACTTTTCACTTTCACACATTGGAGAAGGAAATGGCAACCCACTCCAGTGTTATTGCCTGGAGAATCCCAGGGATGAGGGAGCCTGGTGGGCTGCCGTCTATGGGGTCGCACAGAGTCGGATACGACTGAAGTGACTTAGCAGCAGCATCTTCCAACACTGCCCTATGCACCAGGAGCTGCCAACATCGCCATACAAAAGAAACAACTGGCTGTGCACAGGCTACTTGGAACCGCCCTCGGGGCATTATAAGATATTGGTCAAAAGAGACTTTTTCTCAGACAAAGGTGATCTCCTCAGCAGAGGTAAGATTAGCAAACAAGAGTATCTGGATTTCAAAACTGTGATCAGTGAGAAAGAGAAATAGGTCTGTTTCCTCCAGTAGGTCAGAAGTCTGGGTCAAATAAATGCCAAATCAAATCAGAGTCAAGCAAGCAGGAAGAGGACTAAGATACTAGCCTGAATTATACCTGCCTGTGGACTAAAGCCTGATCTATGGAGAGATTATCTCTCCTTGCTCTGATTCTCAAGCATTTGAATCCCAGGACAACTAAATATTAGATATCAGACTAGAGCACAGAATTTTGCTATTTATAAGAGCACTTGGGAATGTTTAGGTTTGTTTGGGGTTTTTTTTCATGAGAATAATGGATTCTCAGAAAATCTCTGACCCCAAAAGTGTAAGAATCCCAGCAGCAGAGAAAATGCTGGATACAACACTGCCCATCTGTATCAGTGTTCCTACAAGTCTCTAACTGTGTATTACTCTGCCTACATGTTACTGTGTTTATACATTGCAATTCTTAGAAGATACTGCAACTATATTATAGGATTCATGTATTACTGTAGCTATCTATCCCTTATAAGGAATTTCACTCTAGTTGTGACTTAAATGTAGCTATTTTTATTTATATCTAACTTAGTATGTCTATACATTACTGTAACAAACATATTGCTGCAGTTGTGTAATGTTATATCTTGATTTTGTAGCTCTGTTACTTAAATAAAGTAATAAATAATCTACTTTAGTGTTGCTGAAAGTTATTATGTATATACAAAACTGTGGCTGGGTTACTGCAGTTACATGACTACACCTATATGTTACTATATCCATGTAACTGCTTGTTATTGTGTGTAGAGTTTAATTGTATTGCTGTATCTGTGTGTTACTGTATTTATGTTATTGGTCTAGATGTTACTACATTTATTATTGAAGTCATGCTTTACTGCAACTAAACGTTACTGTGAATTTGTATTTACTCCAATAATAAAATAATAATAGCTACCATTTGTTAAGCAACTTCTGTGTGTGAGGCCCTCCTCTGCTGTGTGGTTTATACACAATTACTTTACTCAATCAATACAGCAGCCCTCAAAGATACATCTTATCATACCCATTTTACAGATGAGGAAACTGAAGTACAGGTAGGTTAAAGTACATGCCTGAGGCCACTCAATCAGTATGCGGCAATGGAGGGCGGGGGAAGAACCTTGAACCCAGGTCTGTCTGTCCACTGTAACCATTTGTGAGAGCAGCCGTATAACACTAGACTACGTCTTTTACTGGTATGTTTAGAGCCTTAGTGTAGAAAATGCTTATTGTCTAAAGATGTGAAAAGGGACTTGCTGGGTATAAAATAAAATTTTTTAAGCTATCAACTTCATTTTCTGACACTTTTGTTGAGTTAAGTGTTCCTGAATTCAGAAACAATTAAGTTACTAAAAGAACCATGATTGAGTTAGCAGACAATAAATTTAAAGAACAATGGAATTCATTCTTCTAACTTTCAATGAATTTATAAAGAGAGAGATGGTTACATGAGCTTAATTGCTGATGAGCTCTGTGCTTAGGAACTTTATGGATTCAAAAATTGCCTGCAGGCTAGGAAACCCTTGGGAGCATGACAGATGTCCTCCAACAAAACCACGACTGCCAGGAATGGAGCCCTTTACTCACACCATTTGACTCTCCCCTCCTCCAAACCTTGCAACCTGTAATGACCTCAGGCTTCTATGGAGGCTCCAGGAAATCCCCCTCTACCCTCAGAACTTTCAATCTCAAGTCTGCGACTCGCAACTCCAGTCAATTCTTCTTGGCTTTTGCTTCCTACTCAATTCATCTGTCCAGGAGTGAATTCTGTTAGTGTTGGTCACCCAGTCATATCTGACTCTTTGCGACCCCATGGACTATAGCTCACCAGGCTCCTCTGTTCATGGAATTCTCCAGGCAAGAACCCTAGAGTAGGTTGTCATTCCCTTCTCCAGGGGATCTTCCTGACCCAGGGGTTGAACCCAGGTCTCCTGAATTGCAGATTCTTTACCATCTGAGCCACCAGAGAAGCCCTCAAGGTCTGTTATGAGAAAGGCAATGTGGCCACAGTCTGGAGCTGAAGTAAACAGGAAGAAGTTCCCAGAGAGGCCTACTATGTTCCAGCTCTACGTTGGCCCTGCTTTGAGAAGAACTGGTCCCAGGAGAAGGCGATGGCACCCCACCCCAGTACTCTTGCCTGGCAAATCCCATGGACAGAGGAGCCTGGTGGGCTGCAGTCCATGGAGTCGAGAAGAGTTGGACACGACTGAGCAACTTCCCTTTCACTTTTCACTTTCATGCATTGGAGAAGGAAATGGCAACCCACTCCAGTGTTCTTGCCTGGAGAATCCCAGGGACGGGGGAGCCTGGTGGGCTGCCGTCTATGGGGTCGCACAGAGTCGGACATGACTGAAGTGACTTAGCAGCAGCAGCAGTCCCAGGAGACAAGGCTGGCTCCCTTGTCTCGTTGCCTATGCTCCCTCTGACTCCAGGCCTTAAAACACCAATAACCGTCTCAGGCCTGCCTGCTCCCTGGAATTCCATGATGCTTGCCACCTGAACCCCTCCCCGGCTAGTCACAGCCCACTCACATGATTCTCCAGCCCCTGCATGGGTTCCATTTCCTAGAGTCAAAGTCTCTCTTCTCTTCATGGTGACCACCAGCTGTATTTATGGGTAACTGGGACAGGGCTATAGAAAACTCCTTTTCCCTCTCAAACCTGAATAATACTGAAGCATAGTGATGAGCGCTTCCTAGGACTAATGTCTAGATTATATCTAGATGTTAATGAATCTCATTTTCAACATCTGTAACACTGAAAGCTTTAGATCAAGAAGACGGACCCTTTAGAAATCAAGCATGTAACTTAAGGATGGTAAATACAAGGCACACAGAGCCCTGCTCCTCCTTCCTGTGTCCATTCCAGACATCACTAATCAGTCACAGATACTCTTTCCTACAGAACCTGGGCACACTTTCAGAATTCTTCTCAATCCAAGTATCCAGCCACCACCAGTTGACCTGAAGTGGCATACAAGTCAAATTCATTTCTCTTTGAGGCTGTGCCCTGCATTGTACAAATGGAAAAACTGAGGTCCAGAGGGAAAGCTGACTCATACAAACCAGGTTCACACAAGCCAAAAGCAATACCAGCATGAGAACCCAGAGTTCCTGGCCTCTAATCCAAGCCGTGAAGTTACAAGATGCAGCCGGACAGTGTGGCAGAGCTGGTGCAATTTGAGTCTCCCTTCTACGGAGGCTCCAAAAGCACTGGCCAAAGAGGAGTCCATGAGAGCCTTGCTCTCCATCCCCATGGTTTTCATAGCAAGGCTCTGGCCCCTAGTTTGTGACGGAGAGAAGGAGAAGATGACTTCTCTGCATAGAAGATGACTTAAAGCAAGACTTCATGTATATTAACTTACCTGATCTCCTGTGAGGAGGCACTACTATTATCTGCATTTATAAAGTGAGAGAACTGAGGCACGGAGATGGCAAGGGACTTGTCCAAGCTCACATGGCTGCCAAATGTCAATGCTGAAATTCTAACTTAGTCTGGCTCCAAAACTTATGAACTTAATCACTCATACTACCCAACTGCACACCTGTGCACATGAATGCACACACATACACACCTACACACATACACCCCACTGCCCACATACACATCTGTGCGCATGAATGCACACACACACACACACACACACCCCACTGCTCACGGTGCCCGTGGGTACCCATTTCCCCGGCAGCATCTCCTATTATCCAACTTTTCAGTTTCTCCTCCTGACGGGTGAGCAGTGGCTGTCCTTGTCTCAGTCTGGGCCTCACTTGAGCCCCACCAGGGGCACCGTATCTGAGGCTTAACTGCAAGAAGGAAGCGGGGACATTCCTGCCCATGGGACTTTCTGCAAAGGAAGGCCAGACCGCCAGAAACCTGAGCTGGAAACAATAGATCATCTGTTCACCGGGATTAATGAGGCTTTCCCATGTTTGTGGAGAGCTGATTAAGGAGCTTGTAGCTGTTTCACATCCTGTCAATAGAACAACAGGCTCAGCAGCAGTGTTTCCAGAGGCCTTGGAGAGGAACTCAGGCGAAGGGGTCGGGAGGCGGCACTTTGCTCCTCTCTGTACTTTTCTAGGGAGGCACCCGATCCCTGGACATTTGTCCCCCCCTCCCCAGCCTAGAGTCCTTGCTTGCTTCCCATGCCCCCTACACATAGTACTGAACCCCCAACATAGACCAGGCACCAGATACTGGGATATAGAAACAACCAACACAGAAACAGCCCTGTCCTCACGGTCTGGGAGGAAAACAGATACTAAACAACTATATATATGCTGTGGAGAAGGCGATGGCACCCCACTCCAGTCCTCTTGGAAAATCCCATGGATGGAGGAGCCTGGTGGGCTGCAGTCCATGGGGTCGCTAAGAGTCGGACACGACTGAGCGACTTCACTTTCACTTTTCACTTTCATGCATTGCAGAAGGAAATGGCAACCCACTCCAGTGTTCTTGCCTGGAGAATCCCAGGGACGGGGGAGCCTGATGGGCTGCCGTCTACGGGGTCGCACAGAGTCGGACACAACTGAAGCGACTTAGCAGCAGCAGCAGCATATGTATGCTGATTTATTTAACTGCATGACTAAGTGCTGTCCAGGAGAAGAACAGAACTATAAATGCATGTGATAAGGGCTCTAGCTCTCTAGAGGGTCAGATAAGTTTCCTGGGAGATGTAGGAGGGGGAGATCGGGTCTCAACCCACTTAGGATATCAACTTGATAAGACTTGGCAACCGATTACATGCTGGAGGCAGAGAATATATTTCTGACCCAAGGAAAACGTGGAATGCACCACTAACTTATGTACAGAGTGCAAATGGTCGGACAGGTTTGGAGAGGGCAGAACAATGAGCTGGGCACTCATGAGGTGCCAGTGGGCAGTGACTGGATGGGCCTGGGGCACAGGAGCAAGGTTGGAGCTGAAGACGTAGATTTGGAAGACAACAAAGAAGTCACGCAGTAGTTAATGTCACGCAGCCAGGTGCCACCTCCCAGGAGGGAGACAAAGGAGGCTAAGGACAGATCCCTGAGAGGACCTGTAGGAATCAGAGGAAGGATCCAAAGAAGGGGACGGGAGACACTGGGAAAAGTAGATGTCCCGAAACAGAGGAAGAGAGAATTTGCAGAAAGCAAAGGACCTGACTGTCCTTTGCTGCCAAGAGATCCAGTAAGATAAGGGCTAGGATACATCACTGGATTCGGTAAGTAGGTCACTGGTGGCTTTGGCAAGAGTCGCTTAGCTAGAGACAGAAGCCAGAAGAGAGTAGGTGAGGAGAGTGTGTGGATGGTGAGGAAGCAGGAAATGTGGACAATAAGAGTGTTGCTGTGAAAGGAGGTGAGAAATGAAACTTCTTAGTTGGGAAAAGCTTGAGCAAATGTGCCAGCTGAGGGTTTAATCCAGACTTGGAGAAAGAGGGGGAGATTTCAAATAAACCAACATGTGGACAAAGAAATAAAGACTTAAGGAGCTAATTGACGGAGGAGAGCCTTGGAGCTGGTTGGAGCCTTGAAACTCTGATCAAAGGTGCCCGGGGAGAGGGCCAAGGGGACCTGACCAAGAGAAGGACCTGTTCCTTCTGAGACAAGGTGGGGGTGAGGACACTGAGTGGGAATGTGGAAATAGAGGGAGTCCATACTGATGACCTTGACCTATACAGTAAAGGTCCAGTTGAGGTTGTCTACAGTGATAGAAGTAATAGAAGAGAAAGGTGATGGAAAGGCTTGTGAGCAGCTGGGGGCAGGTGAGAAGAAGACAGAGCTGGGTGTAATGACCACAGGACTGTGAGGCCCAGATGACACTGCAAACCACTCTCGTTACCCACATCAACTGCACTCATCATCTGTGGAGTGCTTCTATATAGAGTATTTTACTCTTATGAGAGCCTAGTGAGGGAGGCCTCAGTATCCCATAGGAACAGACAAAGTGACTGAGGCCCAGAGAAACTGAGTAACTTGTCCAAGGTGACACAGCTGCTGAGTAGCAGAGCTGAGGTTTGAACTTGAGGCAGTTAGATGCCAAGTCCCATGCTCTTTTTACTGACCTGTGAATCAAACTCTGGCATTATCCTCAGCACCACTTGGCAGTCAGGAGTGGAAGGGGAGACAACAGGTGTGGAGTCTGCTCAGGGGTGTCACGGGGCCGTGAGACCAGATAGGTAGAAGGTGAAGAAAAAAATGTCTGCCCAGGGGTCTGGGTCAGTGGGGAGGTGGGGCAGAGCTGGTGGTCTGCTAGGGACTATGAGGGCAGAGATGAGCAGAGGGCTGGCCTGTGGTCACATGGACAGTCATGGGAAAAGAGGGAAGGAAGAATAGTCAGCACCAAAGAGCTTGGAGATGATCAGAGAATGTCAGACTGTGAAACTTGGGTAAGTGAACTCAACCCAAAGGGGAGGAATTCAGACAACTATTTAGTGTCTCAGACAGACCTGGGCATGGTATACCCTGTCACTTTACTGTCTCTGTGATATTGGTCAACTTGCTTAAATTCTCTGGGCCTTATTTTCTCCCATCTGTACAATGGCGTCAATAACCCCATCTACACCCAATATCTATAAAAGCAAAATTCTGCAGGGTTTCCCATCCAAGCTCCCTCCCATGCCTTGAAAGATGCTGCATCCACTCACCCTGCCCACCTCTCCAGCCTCATCCCAGCCCACTGTCCACATCATTCACTCTGTTTCAGGGAATCAGTTAGTGCCACAACAATGCAGCCTGACAAACCAGCCTCAAACTCCATGGCAATGGACATACAACAAGTATGTCAATGGGTTAGCTGGAGTTTTTCTGATCTAGTCTGGGCTTGTCAGTTTTCATTCCAATCCCAAAGAAAGGCAATGCCAAAGAATGCTCAAACTACCACACAATTGCACTCATCTCACACACTAGTAAAGTAATGCTCAAAATTCTCCAAGCCAGGCTTCA
>NW_011494730.1:427778-436175 GCF_000754665.1 Bison bison bison
CTGGATCATAGAAAAAGCAAGAGAGTTCCAGAAAAACATCTATTTCTGCTTTATTGACTATTCCAAAGCCTTTGACTGTGTGGATCACAATAAACTGAAAGAGATGGGAATACCAGACCACCTGACCTGCCTCTTGAGAAACCTGTATGCAGGTCAGGAAGCAACAGTTAGAAATGGGCATGAAACAACAGACTGGTTCCAAATAGGAAAAGGAGTACGTCAAGGCTGTATATTGTCACCCTGCTTATTTAACTTATATGCAGAGTACATCATGAGAAATGCTGGGCTGGAAGAAGCACAAGCTGGAATCAAGATTGCGGGAGAAATATTAATAACCTCAGATATGCAGATGACACCACCCTTATGGCAGAAAGTGAAGAGGAACTAAAAAGCCTCTTGATGAAAGTGAAAGAGGAGAGTGGAAAAGTTGGCTTAAAGCTCAACATACAGAAAACTAAGATCCATGGTATCTGGTCCCATCACTTCATGACAAATAGATAGGGAAACAGTGACTGACTTTATTTTGGGGGGCTCCAAAATCACTGCAGATGGTGACTGCAGCCATGAAATTAAAAGATGCTTACTCCTTGGAAGGAAAGTTATGACCAACCTACACAGCATATTAAAAAGCAGAGACATTACTTTGTCAACAAAGGTCCATCTAGTCAAGGCTATGGTTTTTCCAGTAGTCATGTATGGATGTGAGAGTTGGACTATAAAGAAAGCTGAGTGCCAAAGAATTGATGCTTTGAACTGTGGTGTTGGAGAAGACTCTTGAGAGTCCCCTGGACTGCAAGGAGATCCAACCAGTCCATCCAAATGGAGATCAGTCCTAAGTGTTCATTGGAAGGACTGATGTTGAAGCTGAAACTCCAATACTTTGGCCACGTTGATGCAAAGAGCTGACTCATTGGAAAAGACCCTGATGCTGGGGAAGATTGAAGGCAGGAGGAGAAGGGGACAACAGAAGATGAGATGGCTGGATGGCATCACTGACTCGATGGACGTGAGTTTGAATAAGCTCCGGGAGTTGGTGATGGACAGGGAGGCCTGGCGTGCTGCGATTCATGAGATCGCAAAGAGTCGGACATGACTGAGCAACTGAACTGAACTGAACTGGGCTTGTCTAAGCTTGACTCCAGGCCGTGAATTGAGCTCCTACACACATTTCTCATTCTTCTGGGGTATTCTGATGCAGGTCCTTTTCTTAGAAATCACAGAGCACAAGCCCAGCCTCAGGAGCACAATTCAAACGGCAACTTGTATCATGTCTACTGGCATCCCATTGGCCGAAGCAAGTCACATGATCAAGCCCTAAATTAAAACAGTGGAGAAACATTCTTCAGCCATGAGGTCACGGCAAGTGTGTGGATGTATAAAACAATACAGGGGAGTGAGGAGTTGAGACCGGTAATTCTGTCTACCAAATCCAGTCACTGGGGCCTCTAGCAGTCCCAGGTCCAGCTGCTGTCCCCTTAGAGCCTCTTTCTCAGCTGTTCCCTCTGCCTGGGCTGCTTTCTCCCACCCTCTCCCATTCATCACATGGCTGGCTTTCGTTCATCTCTTGAGCCTCAACTTAATGTTATCCCTTTTAAGAGTATTCCAGTTTGCCCAGGGAGGGAATAATATAGGATTTGGTGAACATGTGACATTATCTCTGCTATAGCCTTCTGATCACACAGAATAGAGGCTCCATCAGCTGATAAGACAGCTACCAAAAGAACAGAAGCCCCCCCAAAGAACAAGATCTGGGGGGTTAGGGACAAGGAAACACCAAAAAGAAGCCAAAGGAGGGGGGCGGTGGGGAGACCAAGGAAGGATACCTAAAATGCAGACAGACAGATACAGGCCAACAGGGCCCAGAAAGAAACAATGGCAAAGAAAGTTCACTGAGCCTGTGGCAGAGGCTGACGCAGAAAAATAAGGCCCAGAGGGGCTGCGGGAGAGAGGATAAGCCTGCGCATCCTCAAGCAATCGCGGCGTCTGCAGTTTCCTCTCGCTGGTTCATTGCTCTCAGCCTGTCATCCACATAGTGGCATCTGAAATCTAATTTGGCCTTTGTCAGCTCCATAAATGTTGTTCTTTAGAGGTGATTCCCTTGTAAATGGACGAAAGTTCTAAATTGGAAGTTCACATTGGCCGTCAGGGACCCGTTCTCCCGAACTCTGGGCAGGTCACTGTGGGAGCGCCCAAGCTGATGACAAATGGAAAGACACCAGGCTGCTTAGGCAGCGACTTGAAAACCTGACCCACCAACGCTGGCTCAGGAGATGTAATCAGTCCAGGCCCGGCCCCTGATCACTGTGGCGGCTGAGGAAATAACTAGGTCTCGGGAGGATCAGAGCCTGGAACTAATTATTAGAGAGGGAGACGGGAGGGACATAGCCTTCGAGGAGCTTGGGGGGTGAAAACAAGGCAGCTCCTGCCCTATCTTCCTGGGGTGATCTCTCCAGTCTTCACCAGCTGCCAGAGGGAAATCAGTGTGCAGAGTGACCCGACCCTCCCCTGCTCCGAAGTCTTTGTGGCAGGCACCTCTCAACCCAGGTTCCCCTCCTCTCAGCCACCTCTGGTCACAGCCACAGCTGTGTGACCAATGAACCACAAGGACCACAAGACCCATCAGGCATGTAAAAGCCCCACCTCAGAGGGGCCATTCCTAGAGTCTCCCTACTTCCACCCCAGAACCTTCTCAAACATTCCAGAAGCTTGGGGGCTCACTTGTTTGTTGGAAAAACTCAATTCAGACATGAGAGAAAGCCAGTGTCTCCAGGTTCACCCTTTAGCCAGTGAGGTGGAGACATGCCTCAGTGCCCCCCTATCTTGCAGGCAGAGGCTTTGGGGGCACTCTCAGGGGGTCTACTGGGGTCGTGCTCCCACAGCCCCCAGAAGCCATCTTGCTAACTTAGCCTTTGGCTTCTCCTCCTTCCCTGCCTCCATCTCCCTGCTCTCTCACTCCTGCTTCCTGGGACTGTCCCCTGAATAAACCCCTTGCACCCAGGTCCTCACCTCAGGCTTCACTTTCAGTGTTTTTCAGGCTGTGTTCCTCGAGACCTCAAGGTACCTCAGGATGCGCCTAGCCCCTCTTTGACCCACATTCAGTTGGCTGCTGCATTGTCACCATTTTGAAATGTTGAATAATTTTTAAACAAAGAATTCCGCACTTTCATTTTGCACTGCACCCTGCAATTATATGGCTGATCGCACTCTGCATTTCTAGCACTTTGCACTAAGACTGGCACTTAGTAGGTGCTTTGAACTAAATTGAATTGAACTGAGCTTTGGGGCCTCTGTCCCTCCTTCTCTCCTCTCTTGCTCCCAGCCCCATCCCTTCTTCCCTCCTGACCTGGGGTGTGAATGTTGCCAGAGGCCCAGAAGCAACAAGGGCAGTGCATGTGGGTTTTCCCTGGGGCAGAAAAAAGTGGGGTCTATGGCCCCCATCCTCAGCCCTCCTAAGATCCCCTCGTCTACAGCACGCCCTCTCTCAGATCAGAGATTCCCTATGGTCACAGCCACCTATGAGAAAACCACGCGTTTTCATTTATAAATGTCATTACACAGTTTTCATCATGTTTCCAAAAAGCTAAGTCTGAAATAATTTGGAATTGCCCTAACTCTAAGCCATGGTAACAGAGAGCAGCATTCTACAAAGAAGAGGTTATATGCACCAAAGCACTTCAAAGACACGAGGTTAATGGTTGACCTCAAGAATTAGAAGCAGGCTGGAATTGGATACAAGAGGCATCACCAAAGGTTGAGAAGTTTGACCAGGGGAAGGGGTCAGGATGAGGAAATGCTTTTCTTAATTGGAAAAAAGACAGCCAGGAAAAGTGCAGCACATGTGTAGTGTGATCCCCTTCTCTCTCTTTCCCTCTGTGAAAGGGAGATGAGGAGGGGCTGTGAGCCCAGACAAAGGAGACCAAGGCCTTTCCAGGGATTTGCAGAAAGCAATCACAGATAAGGCTCTTTCACCAGGGCAGTTAAAGCCACAGAAAGCAAGGCGTGGGAGGCGTGGGGGTTTAACGTCTTGTCTGGCTGACCTGATGCCTCAGGGGCTCAGACAAACTTCATAGAGGCCAAAACTAAATTGCCCTGAGCATGAGAGAAGTTAAAAATCAAAGTAAAATTAAGCTTATTTATTAGCAATTAAGGGCTAATGAGGATCCCTGATTCACCTAAATGGCTATTTCTACATCTTGTTCTAAACTAGCTATCACTTTTCGTATGCGATCATTAGAGATTAGTTAGTTGTTATGCTGTGTTATTTAATAAACTCTACTGCATGTACACAGTTCCGGCTTTTTTTTTTGTTTTGTTTTGTTTTGTTTTGTTACTACAACGGGTAGGTTTGGGAAAGCATTAAATGGCCACAGTGATTCACAACCCCAGAGAGGCTTTCTATTCAAGGTGACTCTTGCCCTGACTCCACAGCCCACCTAGTGGTAGCTATCCGAATTGCAGCACACTGTTCTAAAAGCCTGAAAAACGTTAGATGGGGCGAGTGCACTCAGCAATCGGAAAAGGGGGAAGGCAGGCGATAAGGCAATGGCACTCCACTCCAGTACTCCTGCCTGGAAAATCCCATGGACCGAGGAGTCTGGTGGGCTATATAGTCCATGGGGTCGCTAAGAGTCGGACACGACTGAGCGACTTCACTTTCACTTTTCACTTTCATGCATTGCAGAAGGAAATGGCAACCCACTCCAGTGTTCTTGCCTGGAGAATCCCAGGGATGGGGGAGCCTGGTGGGCTGCCGTCTAGGGGTCGCACAGAGTCGGACACAACTGAAGCGACTTAGCAGCAGCAGCAGCAGGCGCTAAGTGCTATGGGGTGAGGTGGGGCCATGGGTGGGGACATAAGACTGTCACCAGGGCCCAAGGGATAACTGCTTTGGGAGTGGGGAAAGGGGTTGTGGAGGCCAGGGAGGTCCCAGGGACAGGAAGAGATCAGAGGCCAAGAAGTGACCCAGAAACCCAGGCAAAGGAAGGAAGTGGGCAGCCATTAGAGCCCAGACCCAGAGCAAGGGAATTTTATGTCCAAGAGGACTGCTGAGGAGCTCAGGGCATGAGGAGAGATACAAGAGGGGCAGAAACAGGGTCTGAGCAAGGTCAGGAGGAAGTGGATGGTGGAGGGAACCAACTTCCTCTGACCTCAATCACTCAAACCATGTGCTCCAGCTCACCACACAGGTGAATGGGGAGACCCCACAGCCATCAGAAGACAGCAAATAACACAGCTGAGCAACCTCGGCTTCTGCTCAGAGCATGCAGCCTCCTGCATCTCACCTCATCCAGCAGGCGAACCCTGGCAAAGAGCAACATTTCAGGGGTACCTGGAAAGGCCTTCCTGGGTGGATGTCACTAACCGGCCCAAGCCTATCCTCACTTGGTGGCTCTTTTTCTTTTTTAATTTCAATGAAGATATCATCTCTTGACTTGACTCCTGAACTGGGTCCAAAGCAGAAAAAAATCACCATTGGCAACCTGGGATGCAGCATGGGAGCTTAATGCGAGATTACACACACACACACACACAAAAGTCGCTCGGTCGTGTCCGACTCTTTGCGACCCCATGGAGTGTAGCCCACCAGGCTCCTCGGTCCATGGGATTTTCCAGGCATGAATACTGGAGTGGGTTGCCGTTTCCTTCTCCAGGGCATCTTCCTGACCCAGGGATCGAACCCAGGTCTCCCGCATTGTAGGTAGACGCTTTACCATCTGAGCTACCAGGGAAGCCCATCAAGAACACAGAAGAGTAGTAGCAAGTTTCAAAAGGATGTCAATTGAGATCTTTTATACATGAAATCTACTTCCTAGAAGTCAACTCACCAATTATATGCACAGCTGAAAACAAGAGGCTGCAAAAAAAGTCCAACTGGAAAATATCTTGGGTACCCAGTTAGATCCAGTTATTCTGCGTCTGTGGATTTAAAATGATCATCATCCACGGTGGAATAGATGTGTCCCTTGTTGCTTAGAAAATCCACAGCTAGCTCGATTGAGGCTACGGACATATGTTGGAGTTGGTTCTTGAGATCCTGAAAGGTCAATCCTTCAGGTCTTGGGCAAGCCTTGATCAAAGTACCAACAATATAAGGAACTTGGAGCAGGGCAAGGATAATAAACCCCAGAGTGTGCTCCCACCAAAAATTCTAGCACATAAGCTCACAGAGAGGTCTCTGGTTACAGGAAACCCTACCAACTAGATGGAAAATTTCCATGTGTTTGGGTTAAACTGAACGTGCCAGGGAAAGAACAGCCCCTTCTTGGCCTCCGAGCATGACATGTCAGCCTGGACCATAGAGCCCAGTCTCTGAGGGACCACAGCCCTTAGGCCCCTCACAGGAACCCGGGAACCTCAGGGTCACACTTGGGTTGCTGAAGCACCGCTGCCTCCTCCCAGGACCACCTTAAGCCCACCACTGGGACTCCACAGCTGCCGCCATCTCAGGTCACAACTCCTTTGACCCTTTCCAGGTCTCCCCTGGGGTCCCACTAAGCCCCTCTGTACTCTTCTTGAGCAGCCTTTACCCTAGTACCAGGACCCCCACTTAGAACTGCCCAGGGGGCAAGGGAGATAGGCCTGCGGACTCCCAGTGACACATGTAGGCCCATCTGCTCCTGTGAAAGATGAGGTGACCATAGCAGAAGCCCTTTAAGAACCTCTGCTCTGGCCAGATCTGCAGACAGCTCTGGGAATCCTGGGCCCAGGTCCCTGGGTAGAGTGTGGGCCGCCCTGAGTTCAAGCAGGAGAGTCCACAGCCAATATGAACCACCTCTGCAGGGCCTCCCCTCCATCCAATACCCTCTCACCAGCTCCCAAGACAGCCTCAGGGCAGACTCTGAAGGGAATCCTCTCCAAGGCTCCAAGAGCCATTTCAAGATCCAAGCCACTTCAAGAACAAGGCTCTGGGGCCAATCCAAGTTTAAATTCTGTCTCTGCCACTTCATAACTGCATTATTTCACCTACCTGAGTATCAGTTTGCACATCTGTGTACTTAGCTCAGTAGTTGGTATAGAGGAGAAAGAGAAGGAGTAAATAGTAGGAGATCAGGAGGGAGACATTCAAAGATATCCAGAGACAAGCCTCCTGAGGATAGAAGCTAAGACAGGGGTTTAAGCCCCCAAGTCGGAGGCAGAGGTGGGCTGAAAGAAGAAGAGAAAACTGGAAGGCTTCAGAAGAAGGCAGAGTAGGGGGGTGAGTCAGTTGTCACAGCCGCTGAATAATTCACAGGGCAGCCGGGATGGCATATGTTTCCTCTAAGCCCTCACCAGTAGGAGCACCAGTCTCCCTCCTCCCCAACTCCCATCAGTCGTCGCCCAGGAAACCAGCTCCCTCCTCCTAGAGGAGGAGCTGCCCAGGGCCCAGAAACAGGGCGGGCAGGGTGGAGGGGACACAGGAGGGGAGTCATGGGGCTGGGGCAGATGCAGACAGCCCAGAAGAAAGTTGGCTGTGCCAGTCACACCAGGTGAGAGGGTAAGAAACCTAGGGGAAGAGGAGGCAGGGTCCTGGGGACCCACCCTCCTCAGAAGCCACTGGAGATGCTACGAAATACATAACGAAGGTACAGAAGCAGAAACTGTGGACGGTGATGGATCAGAAATGAGACTGGTTTAGACAATGTGTCTGGGGACCAAGGTGTGCTCAGGACTTGGGTGTGCTTTGCCTCAGTTTCTTGGCCAACTTTTGTGTCTGACTTTCTTGGGAGTCCCTACTCTCTGCCTTCTCCTCTGCCTGGCTTTCTCCCTAGTGACAGACTGGGCATCTCCTAAGCTTGGAGTGGACTTTCAGGAGGAACTCCTGTCCAGCTCACCTCTGGTACACGTTCCAGCATCATCTTTAGCTTTGTATAGACCAACACAAAGAGACCCTGGGCCAGGGACACCAGCATCTCCTGGGTCACTCCCTTCCAGCTACCTTCGTGGTGGGTACCTGCCCTTAGCACCCTCATCACCTGAACCTAGCTTCTCTTGTCTTTCATCCTCAAACTGGCCCACAATGCCCAAGATCCTTGCCTTATCCCTGCACTAGCTCCTGGGGGCGAGGACGGGGGAGGGGGGGTCCCAAGATGCCCTCATGTTCTCAAGTTACTTCCTAATGCAGAAGCCATCCATATCTGACACACACACTAGACACACTGATCCAAGAAATAGAAACTTCTGTGGCCTGGCCAGGGCAGATGACTTTATGGTGTCAACAGAGAAAGTCTTTACTGATAATTGAACTGAGTGAGGCTCCACTCCTGATGCATCTGAAACCATAACAACGAATTATGGGTTGCAGAACCTTGTGCAAGTGGCTTAGCCTCTCTGAACCTCAGTTTCCTCATCTCTAAAATGGGGAGAGGCCTGGCTCATTGGATCAAGTGAAATGAGAGCATATAGTTTACCCTTAGGAAG
>NW_011494730.1:436275-466051 GCF_000754665.1 Bison bison bison
GAAGTCATAGTTGTTGTTGTTATTACTGTTGTTTTTTATTCTTTTTTTTTTTTTGGAGTACAGTTGATTTACAGTGTTATGTGAGTTTCAGGTGTACAATGAAGTGAATCCGTTACATATATACATGTATCCATTCTTTTTCAGTTTCTTTTCCCATAAGTGTTATTATAGAATATTGAGTAGGTTTCCCTGTGCTATACAGTAAGTCTTTATTTAGTTATCTATTTTATTTTATTTTTCTTCATTTTAAAAAATTTATTGGCGTATAGCTGATTTGCAGCATGGTAAAGCTGATTTACAACGTTAGTTTCAGGCGTACAGCAAAGGGACTCAGTTGTACCTATACATTTATCCATTCTTTTTTAAATTCTTTTCCCATTTAGGTTATTACAAACTACTGAGTCGAGTTTAATAGTATTGATACCATATTATATTTGCATGTGTATGTATGTGTTGTGTTGTCCTTCTTCCAATCACACAGATTTTTTTTTTCTTTTTTTTGCTCACCTCAGAACAACTCATGCTTGAAGCTCAGCTGCACAGAGTTCCATTTGTCACAAAGTCTAAAACACTGAAAACTTGACTCAACAAATTTGTCATTATTGTCTGAGCAAGCTATAGCCTTTGATAGAATTTGTCAAACATGATAATTTTATTGAGCAAGCCAAATTACATAAGGTTGCATTTGCACTCCTAAATTAAGAGAGTGACTTTAGATATGAAAAGGGTGCTACAAAAATAAGAATTGCATATGTTTCGAATTTTCCCGAAATTCCTATTTTTCCCCATACAGAAAAATTAAAGGTTTTGGTTAATTTTTTTTAACCTAAGCTTTCCAAGTTTCCAAAAATGTTATATCTCAGCCCCATAAGGTGAGGGAAACATGCCAGAAGCACAGCTCTGCATTTCTAGGACACTCTCAAGCTTGACAGCCCCATCTCTGAGTCACCCCACCTACAGCCCATCTAGGTAGGATTGAGTCGGAAGCCCCATCACACTCCCCTCCCCAGGCTCTGAGCCAGAAGCTTCAGTCCCTTCCCCAGGTTCAAGCCCTCAAAACAAGACGCCAGATCTCATCTGGCCCCAGTCCCAGACGAATCTAGTGTTTCCTCCCCGTTTTCAGCTCCAAGCATTTTCCTGTCTGTTCTCCCTTCTCCTCCACCAGCTGTATAGTAGGTTGAACTGTATCCCCTCAAAAGACATTTTGAAGTCCTCCCCCTACTCCCCCCACCACTGAACCTGTGAACGCGACCTTATTTGGCTACAATAAGCTTGCAGATGTAAGATAAGAAGGGGTGGATGGTGGGTCCTTAACCCAAGAGGACTGGTGTCCTTATAAGAGGAGAAGAGACATGAGGAGAAGGCCATGTGACGACACCGGCAGAGACTGGGTGAAGCAGCCACAAGCCAAGGATGTCAGGGATTGCCGAGGGTGACCAGAGCCTAGGGGAGAGGCGATGGAATATTCCAGAATCTTCAGAGAGAGCAAGGCCTGGCTGACCCTTTGATTTTGGACTTCCAGCCTCTGGAACTATGAGAGAATAAATATCTGTTTCGTTAAGCCACCCAGGGTGTGGTCATTCGTTATGGCAGCCCTAGAACAGTAATACAGCCACCAACTCCAACCCCAAGGGCGGCAGGCCAGTGTGACTGCCCTCCTTCACTGATGGGCAATCAGAGGCTAGAGAGGTGGCCCAGGTCACATACTCCAGAGGAGCGGACAACCAGGATCTACTAACCACCTACGGGGGAGGGAAAACGAGCAATAGACTTGAATCAAAGAACTGAGTTCAAGTTCCATTGTTTTCTGTTGGTTTGCTGTGACCTAGGAAAAGTCGCGTAACACTTGCCTCTCTTTAATGTCGTCTTTTTGCTTATTTACTGTCCCCTTCATCCCATGCTAGGATGTAAGTTAGGAGGGCAGAGACTTTTATCTGCTTCTGTTCACCACCGTACCCTAGTGCCTCATCCCAGAACAACGGTTTGCTTATAGGGAGCCCCAGTAAATTTTTTTTTTAATGAATGAATGACTGTCTCTGCCAGGGCTAGTCCTGAGCCCTTGGACTACAAAGAACATTAGACATGATCGCAGGCTCCCGAACAGTGGGAGAAGCTGATGTAGAAAGGTCACTGTGGTACCTTGTCATGTGTGCTCCGGCAGAGAAAAGAGCAAGGTGACGTTGGGGCTCGGAGGAAGGAGTGGGAATTACTGAGAATGGGCGTCAAGACACCCACTGAGACCAGCGACTGGGCCTTGAGGTATAAATAGGAGCTCCCTGGGACCACATTCTGCCATACTAAATGTGTGGCCTTGCACTGGTAGATGGTAGGGACTCACCAAGGCTTTCAAACAGAGGGGTAATAAGAATCAGAATTAGATTCAGAACAATCTCTCTGGCTGCTGCAAGCAGAGGCTAGATTGAAGGGAATGTCGGAAAGCAAGAGGAGTTGTATCGAGTCTCTAGTAACAGGCCAGGTAGAAACCAGAACCAGGCTGTGTTGAGATGTGTGTGTAGGATGGACAGGAACTGATCCAATCACAGTATGGCCTGTTAGACTTTGGAGAGACACATGCTCAAGTGGGCAGGAACAGAAGTCTATACAACAGAAAATAGCTAGTGACATCATGTCCAGAAGCCTGGTGGGATGAAGGTGGGCTTCAGGTAGAGATGCCTGCTGATGGGCCCAGTGGTTCTGATTGATCCACACAGGCACGTCAAGGCGACATCACATCTCAGCTCACCTTTCCAGCGTCCAAGGTCCAAAGCCCCTTATGCTGGGCCCCTTATGCTGGGAGACAATCTCTACACTGGCCCAGTAAAGGAGAAAGGTGGTTTGCTTTGGGTGATCCTTCAACTGGGAACCCATCTGAAATGGATCCTTTGGGGCTGTCATCATGGAAATCATTGGTGAGCTACCAAGAGAAGTCTCCTGTTGAGGGGTGGGGACAGAAAAGCTGAAGAATCAGAGAAAGTGAGTACAGAAGGCTGATCAAGAAGTTTGCTTACAAAGGAGAAGAGGATGGAGGGGAGGAGGGAGAAGGAAGTACATGTCTTTAGGCTGAAGGGAGACGATAGAAGGGAGGTTACCACAGTGGAGTCCCTGGAGAAAGTGGATGGGAAAGGATACTGGGTGAAGATGAGGATGGTGGCCTGGGACAGAAGGATTCAGAAATTATGGTTCTCCCGCCACCAAAATGAGCCGTGAGAAAGGGCATGGTAACGAAGAGCATTCCCAAAACGATGGGCTCTTTTTTCTAATGAAGCTGCAGCTGAGTGTTGCTGTGGAGAGTGAGGGGTCAGTGAGGACTAGGAGCTCCAGGAAGGTCAAAGTGGTTAATATAGCCAGTGAGGAGAAGGGGCTGCTGGAGAGGAGGAGGCAGAAGGACTGTGACTGCGGAGGTCCTGAGTGGGCGAACCCTCCACCAGTGTTGGCACGCGGGATGCGGGACAGAGCAGCGATGCTGGCTTGATGGGCGCTGGGTCCTGCCTCCTACACTCGCACTTGGACTTGTCAGCCCGTGTGTCCTAATTTTCGAGTGGGAAAATATGTTGCCTGCTGTATCAGTTAGGGTCTCAGCAGGAAACAGATGGCACGCTCAAATTGGGTAATTTAAAGAGAGTTTATGAAGGAAGGGTCTATTTACACAGGTGTGGGCAGAGCGTAAGGGTACCACAGGAGTAAGACAGTTCCTTCAGGCTTGTCTGGGGGACAGTGGTACTGTTTCCACTGTAAGGCCACAGGGGCAGGGAGAGAGATGACAGAGAGAGAGCCTTGAGGCGGGCTGGCTGGCAGAGGCCGAGATCAGGGAGGAGTCAGGCAAAGACATGCGCCAACCTCACTGTCCTCCCCGCATCCAATCTCCTGCTGAGGGTCCCCACTGGCTGAATCCAACAGGAACCCGGAGAGTGAAGGAGCCCATTTATGGGTCCACAGAGGTCAGCAGAAGGCTAGTGGTAAAGAACCCACCTGCCAGTGCAGGAAACATAAGGGCACCGACTCGATCCCTGGGTCCTGACAATCCCCTGGAGGAGGGCACGGCAGCACACTCCAGTATTCCTGCCTGGAGTATCCCCTGGACAGAGGAGCCTGGCAGGCTACAATCTATGGGGTCAAAAAGAATCGGACACGACTGAAGCAACTTAGCAACATGCCCAGATCAGCAGAGTGGTGAAGGGCAGAGAGTGGGTCTGGAGGGGCAAATGGAAGACAAAGAACCTAGCTATAGGGATCCCCATCTTTAGAAATGCTGGGCTACCTATGAAATAGAAGCAGACTCTCAAGGGACTCAGATAATGAAGGTATAAGGACTTCCCTTAAGTGTGGCTAAGATTCCTCGCTCAGAACGCAGAGGGAATGGTTCGATCACTGGTCAAAGAACTAGGATCCTGCGTGTGGCACGATCAAGGCCAAAAAGAGAAAAAGGCCATGAAGGTGTGTTTTTCTACATGTCAGGAGGGGAGAGTGGCGGGGGGAGAGGAGACACTTCTCATCAGGTTTGCAGCCTGTCCCCGTGCCTCTTCCTCCTGCAGCCCCTGATTTCTCTGGGTGACACTCCTGTTTAGAATGAATTAGTGATCAGATTCTGTGATTAGGAGAAAAAGAGTGGGAGAGAAGTGGTGGGAAGAGAAATAGAGGGAGAAAGAATTCTACAGGGGCTTGGAACCTCTGGACTCAGCATACATCCAGATGGACAGGCAGACATATCAGGGACCACTCCCCCACCCCGATTGATCTTTGTCCTGCTTCTTGTCCTATGAAGTACAATTGAGTCAAAGGTGCTAATAGATCCCTGAGAAAGATAGATGGAGTAATCAGGGTAAATGAAATTAACATGCACAGGGTAATCAACACTCATTAAGCCAATTTAGTCAAGTGATGACCTCAGTCAGCTTTTATTTAATCATATACTTAAATGTCAAATCAATATGCAAATCTCACCCAGGCCTTTTCCAATTATAGCCCATTAAAAACTTTCAAGTAAATCAATGCAGCCAGGCAAGGCGGGCAAGGCAGGAAGAGACACGCTGGTCCCAAGACGACTGGACAGGGGGCCTTTTGTCTACAGCAGTACCTCTGCCCCTACTCCCAGGGCCCTTGCTGTCCACCCTGCCCTTATCACCGTTGACCATCACAGCTTACCCCTCCTGGGTCCCATCCCAGGCCCCCAAAACAGCTGTAAGCAAAGGAAAGGAAAGATGTTGAACTGGCTCTCCCCTAAGAGTCACAGGACAACCGCATTCACATCTCCATGCACTCAGCACTTTGTTCTTTGCAGGGAATATCTGTGCCCATCATCTTGTTGGAGCTTGGAGCCCCCAAAACCCTGATGGGGTAGACATTAATGTCCCCACTTACCAATGACCAAATGGAAGCTCCGAAAAAAACTAGGGGCTTCTCCCAAGACACTAGCCCACCAATAGAAAAGGGAGACTCTTGACAGCATCCTGAGGCCAAGCCTAGCCCCTAGGTTGGTGAGCCACCCCAAGAATCAGGCAAAGAAGGGAGAAGGGGAAGGGGGTGTGAAACAGGTCTCTCTCCCTCCCAGGACTCTCAGCAGTCTTCATGCCCCACCACCATCACCCTAGTGAATGTGGTGTGAGTGATTCCCATTTAAAAGGCCGTGTCATGGGGTTGGGGAGGGGAGAATGAATTAAGAGAGTGACATTGACATATATACACTGCTATGTGTAAAACAGACAGTTAGTGGGAGGCTGATATATAACAGGGAGCTCAGCTCAGTGCTCTGTGATGACCCAGCAGGATGGGATGGGGAGGGTAGGAGAGAGGCTCAAGAGCGAAGGGATATATGTATGTGGCTGATTCACATTGTTGTACAGCAGAAACTAACACAACACTGTAAGGCAATTATCCTCCAACAAAAAAATAAATAAAACTAAAAATAATTTGTATTGAAAATAAGAGACTGTGTCAAATTTGGCTAACTTGTCCCAGGCCTGTGAAAAAGGAAGTCAAATCATGACTGTCTTTGCTTATTATCATCCCATCGGCCACTGACACTGGCAGGGCCGGTAACACCAGTGAACACAGACAGACAGACCATGTTCCCAAGGGAAAGAAGGAAGAAAGGACCAGTTCTCGCTGGATTCTCGCTGAGTATTGCACATGTCCTGTGCTGACTGATCTTCCTTCAGCGGTTTTGTGTGCAAGGTATTGCCTCATTCCCTCTAGAGATAAAGAAGGGAGAAAGATCAGAGAGGGTGGTTCATGGTTCTGAGGTTGCACAGTGAATAAATGGTGGACTTGGGAATGAAAACCAGGACTTTCTGAGTCACAGGCAGAGTCCACGGGTCATCCACGCCCAGGGGAGCCTGGGGGCCTGTTCACATGGGCCCTTTCCCAGGGGGATGTATCACACATCGGCTGGCATAGTCCAGATTGCTAGGCTATAGGCCTGGCTTTATGTTGCTGATATGAAGGGTTCAGAGAAGCAGTAGGAACCCCTACCCCTGGCCCGGGAAGCCCTCCTCCAGCTGGTGCAGCAGAAATGACAGCTGCTTCTCAGAAACCTGCTTCTCAGGGTCAGCCAAGAACTGGCAGGTAAGCTCTGGAAGAGTTTTGATAACCCCACAGCAGAGCCAGATTGAAGATGCGTTCCTGGGGAGATGCTTGGTAATTGACTCGCATATGGCACAGTGGAGTCGGGCAGCAACCCCGAAAGTGATTGGAAATGTCAGTGACCACTGGTATGAAGGAACCAACGCTGGTGCCTCCGATACTTCCAGGGCCAGTACCCAGAGCTCGGAGCCATTCCCAAGGGGATGGAGATGGAGGCCCCTGACTGAGTAGGGGGAGAGAGGAGAACACAGGAGCCCAGCTGGCAGAGCCAAGAACTGGGGCCTCTGGCCAAGGCTGGAACCATGAGGTTTAGAAAGGGGCCAGCCCTGCACTCCTCATCCAAGACAGGGTTGGAAAAGACAGTGCCTGTTTCTGGGGTTGACACTGAAGTCCCATGTCTCAGAAACCCCTTGGTTCTGAGCAAACCTGGATGATTCGTCCTGCTGTAGATGAGCCAGCTTCTCTCCCTGGCTGTCTGCGGGGAGGGAGGATCACCCATCTCCCACCCACCACCCAGCAGAATCTGGGGTGGTTTAAGTGATTGCTGACAGTGTCAGAACCTGAAGGCCAAGGAAGAGGAGCAAGGGAATAAGAAGAGCAAAAGGGAGGACCCGATGAACCCTACTCAACGTCTGCAAGTATCGGGAACTGTGCTCTGAGCATCCACCTCTTCGGGCCCATTTAATCCTCGAAATAACCCTAGCAGGTAAGTGTTATTATTCCCACTGTATAAACGAAGAAGCTCAGATCAAAGACCTGACAAAATATATAAATATAAATCAACGTGTTGTACACCTTAAACTTACCAGGTGTTATATGTCAAATCTATTTCAATATTTTTTAAGAAGGAACTATTTCTCTGGACAGAATATAACCGATAAATCATTGCCGGGAGAGTGAGAGACACAAAGGGCTCGGCTTTCCCAGGCCCTGTGGGTCCACGAGGGAGAAAGCAGAATTCAGTCTGAAAAACGCCCCTCCTCTAGGAAAAGAGGCGGGTTTTAAAGCATCTTCCTTGTAGAGAGATGCAAGCTCACTTCTGAGTCTTCAAAGGAGAAGATGGTTCCAGGAGGGGCAGATGGGACTGTAAGGGTGAAACAGGACCTGGAGTGACCCTGGTAAAGAAGGGCGAGAAGGTCCGAAGGTGTCTAGGGAGAAAGCCTCCAGGCAAGCCTTGGTTTAAAGGGGATTTTGCAGAAGGGAGGGGAGCAGGGCTGAAAACCCCACAGACCCACAGCAACTGCCAAAGCACTGAATCGCCATGGCCGCCAAATGCTAAGGGGGCTGACACAGACCAGGAAAGAGCTTAAGATGCATTTTCAAACCCCAGAAAAATTCCAATCCAAGAGGATGAGAAAGCCAAAGAAATCCTGGAGAGCAGAAGGGTGGAAAAGGACTTCCCTGGTCGTCCATCAGTTAAGACTCTGCACTTCCATTGCAGGGGGCACAGGTTTGAATTCCTAGTCTGGGGACTAAGATCCCACGTGCCACACACAGCACAGCCAAAAAAATTCTAAAAAAGAAGAGAGGTGAGAAAACTCCATGCTGCACGTGGCATGGCCAAAAACAATTTTTTTTAAAGAAGAGAGATGAGAAAATGTTTGCTCCAAATGAGCAAAATGTCTTTGCTTTTGCCAAATGATAAGCAGGTATGCTTTTGCAATTTGACCTCCCTCTCAGCCAGGATCTAGGCTTGTGTGCACTTGGAAGGCAAGTCAGGTGCCCAGCACAGGTTTCCCCACAATGACACGTGCCAGACTCGCCTCGCTTCCCACCCTGCCAGTGACCCGCCAACCTAGTCAAACTCCAGGGGCTTGAAGAAGGCTGTCAGCCTCCCTGTGGACAAGAATGTTAAAAGGAGCTGGCTGGCAGAGCTGCTCAGGAGGTTCGGACCAGCTCAGAGGGAAGGAGGAGCAGGACTGCCCATTTGGGTCTGGGGTTTGGGGGTGCAGCAGGGAATTCCAAGCAGAGGAAATGGCAGTACAAAGGCACTGTGGTGGGAAACCCAGAAAGGGCCAGAGAGCATTCCTACCTGACAGTAACCAGGTAACTTCCTCACCACACTCTCAGCTCTGCCTCTCTTGACCTAAGCAACCCCTACAACACTTGTTTATCTCATTCCTCAAATGAGCATTTATGGAGCACCTACTGTATCCCAGGCACTGTCCTAGGTGCTGGTTCCCAGCCATGCATGAGGCAGACAAGGGTCCCCACAATCATGACA
Source organism: Bison bison bison (assembly GCF_000754665.1). Classification (NCBI taxonomy): domain Eukaryota; kingdom Metazoa; phylum Chordata; class Mammalia; order Artiodactyla; family Bovidae; genus Bison; species Bison bison. The sequence continues at coordinate 445,079 of NW_011494730.1, forward strand.
TCTTGAGCCCAACAGAGAGGACCACGCTGGGCAAGCATCTCCAGCTCCATCCTCCTCCAGGGAATGCTCACCCAGACACCGGGATGTAGATGCTCCGAGTTCACGAGTGACTCATGAGTGAATATCTCCAGCCCAAACCTCTCCCCCTGAACACCAGATGCATGGTTTCCACTGTTTCCTTGATAGCGACATTTGCATTTCTACCAAGTATTTAAACTCAACGTCTCTAAGACAAAATCATTCCACACCTTCCCCTCCACAAAACCTGTTCTTGCTTCTCCAGTCTTCCCACTTACTCAGGCAAAAATCTGGAAATCATGCTGCATCCCCATCATGGTGTGTGTGTGTGCACACACGCGTGCACACACACACAGACACACATAATCCAATCCATAGCCAAGTCCTTCTGGTCCTAATGTCACTAAAAGAAAATTCCTGAATGTGATGACTTCCCCCTACATACACAGCTACCACCCTGCTCCCTGTCATTGTCTCTCTCCTGAACCATTAAACTAAGCCTCACTAGTCTCCCACTTCCCACTACTCACCACCCTACAATCTACTCTTGCCCAGGGGAACATTTTTAAAAGATAAATCAGACCCTTTCTCTCCCCAGCTCAGAACCCTGAACAACAAATCATGCTCCGGTTTGTCTTAAGAAAAAGCAATGTCCCAGTCCCATGGCCCCTCTCTGCTCCCTTCTACAACAGGCATCTTGAAAAGATGTCCCTTAATTCATCTATCCACTGCCTCACCCCTCATCTCGCCTCAAGCCATTTTCATCTGCCTGTGAAACTACTCTCACCAGGGAGACTCAATACCCACCCTAGGCTCACACTATAGTCTTCTTGGTCCTCGTCATCCTTGGCATTCTGGCCCTGACCCTGCTGCCAGTACATTCCCTCCTCCCCCAAGCGATGCCCTCCTCCCCCGGGGTTCTGGACACCGGCAATGCTCTGGTTCTCCTCTTTCTGCTCTGACTTCTCTTTCATTGTCTCTGGGACTCTTCCTCCAGCTGGTGGGGTGCCCAGAGTTCAAAACTTGACACTCCTTTATATTTGTTGTAAACAGCCTCATCCGCTTTCACTAACTCATCGCTAATTCACTATCACTAATTCTCCCAGGCTTCCAAGTGTAGCCCAGACTCCAGCCCCAGACTTGTAATCAAGCTTTGTCCTGGCCATAGCCCTGCAAACCAACACATCAAAGCTAGTCACTACTTATCTCTTTATCCATACGCAGACCTTAGTCCGATCCAATTTCTCAAGTCAGAAATTTTGGCATCATCCAAATCTCCTCTCTCTCTCGACCTCGTGTCTAATTTATAACTTAGTTTTGTGGTCCAATCTGCCTCTTCATAGTGCTTGGATCTGTCTCTTCCTCCTACTGCTCCTGCCTTGCGGAAGGCCCTCATCACTTTCAGTCTTACCTCCTCCACTACATCCTTCTCAGTCCCAATGCTGAAGAGGTTTTTCTAAAATGCAAGAGGTTTTTCTAATCTGGCCCAGTCTCGCTTTTCCTTTGAACGCTTCACTGGCATATCAACTAGCTAATGCTGCATAACAAATCACCCCAAAATCTGGTGGCTTAAAATAACTGTCATTTGTTATAACTCATGCATCTGTGGGCTGGCTGGGGTCACTCGACCTTGACTGGAGCCACTTGTGGTCTATGAGTAAGCTAGGTGCTCACTCAGTCTTGCTTCTCTGGGGCACATACCCTCCTGGGGCCAGCAGAAATGTGCAAGGTTCATAATTGACACATGGTCAATTTATTTTAATTCTACTGTCCAAAACAAGATACATGGCTGAACTTATGTCAAGAGGTGGGAAAACAAACTCTGTGCTTGGTGAATGGATACACAAAGTCACCCAGCAAGGGGCATAGGTACAGGGAGGGGTGAGGAACTGGTTGCATTAATATGCAACTCATCAAAGAGCTTCCCATTGCCCTCAGGGTCACATTCCCACTCCCTGAGGTGCAGACCCTCCAAGAGCTGACCCAGCTACCTCACCAGCCACATCTCCTATTGCCCTGAACTTCTAACCACTTCCCACCTTCCACAGCTCTGCAAATGAGTCACTTCACACTCCAGATTTGTCTGTGCATGTGCTCTTCTTCATGCTGATTCTTTGAATCCCTACCCATTCTTCAAGATCAGGATCTAGCTCAGAAAGCAGTTCCTCCTAGGCTTACCTTCCCATCCCAAGGCTGGGTCACGGACTCTGTTACACCCCTCCCCCTTCTATTCTATCCCTTGATTGCACTTATCCCTGTGCAAAGGTGTCCATTTCCACCCCTAGATATTGAATGCATTAGGGTAGTATATTACTTTGCTATTACCACTGTGGGATTCCCAGGTGGTGCAGCGGTAAAGAATCTACCTACCAATGCAGGAGAAGCAAGAGACTCAGGTTCGAACCCTGGGTCAGGAAGATCCCCTGGAGTAGGAAATGGACCCCTACTCCAGTATTCTTGCCTGGAGAATCCCATGGACAGAGGATCCTGGCAGGCTACAGTCCATGGAGTCGCACAGAGTTGGACACGACTGAGCACGCCAGGCCGTGCATCACCCCTGTAACAAGTTGCCACAAACTGAGTGGTTTAAACAACATAAATTTATTCTCTTACTGTGCTGGAGGTCAGACGTCCAAAATCAGTTTCACTGAGCCAAATCTGGTTTTTTCTGGAGCCTCTGAGGGGAGAATCTATTTCCTCACCTTATTCAGCCTCTATTGGCCAACTGGATTCCTTGGCTTATGGCCCCCTCCTCTGTCTTCAAAGAGCGAGAGCATCACTTCAATCTCTGCTCACATCATCTTCTCTTCTTGCCAAATTTCTGTCTGCCTCTATCTATTAGGACACTTGTGATTACACTTAGGGTTCACCTGGATAATCCAGGATAAACTCCCAGCTTAAGATCCTTAACTTAATCACATCTGCAAAGTTCATTTTGCCATATAAGATGACACTCACAAGTTCTGAGGACTGTTGTTCAGTTGCTAATTCATGTCTGACTCTTTGCTACTTCATGGACTGCAGAATGCCAGGCTTCCCTGTCCTTCACTATCTCCCAGAGTTTGCTCAAATTTATGTCCACTGAGTCAGTAATTCATCCAATCATTTCATCCTCTGTCATCCCCTTCTCCTCCTGCCCTCAATCTTTCCCAGCATCAGGATCTATTCCAATGAATCAGCTCTTCTCATCAGGTGGCCGAAGTAGTGGAGCTTCAGCTTTAGCATCAGTCCTTCCAGTGAATATTCACGGTTGATTTCCTTCAGAATTGACTGGTTTGATCTCCTTGCTGTCCAAGGGACTCTCAAGAGTCTTCCCCAGCACCACAATTCAAAAGCATCAATTCTTTGGCGCTCAGCTTTCTTTATGGTCCAGCTCTCACATCCATACATGACTACTGGAAAAACCATAGCTTTAACTAGATGGATGGGGGCTAATATTTAGCCTACCATAGACAGTTCTCATGATTCTTCTTCTTGCCTCCCTTCCACCTGGCTCAGGACCTGGCCCATGATGGGCCACTGGAGGAAGGAAAGAATGAATGAGTGAGAGAATGAATGCAGTACCAGAGGGGCCATGGAGGTGCCAGGGTTCCCAACAGGCTGGCAAAATCAGTGAAAACTCAAGCTCCTAAAATTCCCTATCCCCTGTGCTCACCGTAACAGAGAATATTCTCTATAATAAATAAGAGATCAAACCAGGCCCTCTGTGCAATGCAGGAGCCAGGCTGCCTGAGCTAAAAAGGAAGAAGATTCCTCCCCTGAACTGCAGAGCCAGAGCTGTGAGCTCACCCCACAGAAGCATTAACCCACTGTTCCTCGTCATAACTGCACAGACTAGGCTGTGTGCAGGTTCCATGGGAACCATTCACTCCCATTCCTGTGTATTTAACAGAAACTTGTGGATACTACTCTGTGCTGCTGCTGCTGCTGCTGCTGCTAAGTCACTTCAGTCGTGTCCAACTCTGTGCGACCCCATAGACAGCAGCCCACCAGGCTCCTCCATCCCTGGGATTCTCCAGGCCAGAAGACTGGAGTGGGTTGCCATTTCCTTCTCCAATGCATGAAAGTGAAAAGTGAAAGTGAAGTCGCTCGGTCATGTCCAACTCTTAGCGACAGCATGGACTGCAGCCTTCCAGGCTCCTCCATCCGTGGGATTTTCCAGGCAAGAGTACTGGAGTGGGGTGCCATTGCCTTCTCCGCTGCTCTGTCACCTAAAACATGATGCCTGCCCTTGAGGAGCTGCCAGTCCAAATTTTTTAGAGCACCTTTGAAATGACTGACCCTCCACCCTGCACAATTTCCAAACACTCTGGAGCTCATGAAATCTTGTTCCTTACACTTTCAGAGCCCCTCCTGGGAGAGAGGCTCTATTCATTCAACAAACATTGACACCAAGGATATGGCAAGCCCTATATCAGCCCTTCCATTCATTGTGGGGCTACCCTATGAGTTTCCCACTGGCCACAGGTTGACATTCCCCTGCAGGACTTTTGGAGCCTTCCACCTGGCCCTGATAATTCCCACACAGTGCCAAAGACTGCAGAGAAGTTGGGAGGCTGCCTGGGATGGGAAGTGGGGAATGGCTATTGCAAAATCACTGGTGATTCAACCCAGAGAGGGTTTTGTTCAGGTAGGGGAGGGAGTCAAGCTGTAGCTTGGATACATGGATAATGTGGGAAACGGGACTATCAAAACAACCATAAAAATAGCCACTAATTATTTAATTAGCTCTTACTGTGCACCAGACTGTGCTGGGTACTCAATGCAGATTATCTCACTTGACCCTCCTAACATTCCTGTAAGGTAAATATTCTTAGCCCCACTTTACGGATGAGGAAACTGAGGCACGGAGAAATACAGAAACTTGGCCTAGGCATACAACTGCAAATAGAGCCAGGATTGGAGTTCACTATGCTTAGTTTATTCCTTCCAAAAGTTGACCATGAAAGGGAAGGTAAGCCATGTGTGAAGAGGGAAGTGCCATGGTCAAGTGACCTCATGGTTAGGGGAAGTTGTTTTTAAGTAGAAAAACATAAACAGGTTTGTGCGTAAAATAACAGACTGGAACATGCAGTGACGGATGGGGACTCAACCAATGGAGGAGACAGGATCCAGGACCTGGATGAGGACGGTGCCAGGTCCAAGAGAGAAGGAGGAGAAGGTGGCCAGAGGCCAGGACAGGGCCTGGGGCAAGCGTCAGGTTGGAGGCAAATGGCTCCAATATTCACTGTCTCCAAACATCCCTCGTCATCTCTCTGCTAGATGGATCCTCACGATGAGCTAAGTATGAGTTTAAGTGACACAACAGAGGTTTGGGGAGGTGATACAATTTGCCCAAGGTCAAAAAGTTGGTGGAAGAGCTGGAACGCAAACCTACTTGTCCACAAATACAACTCTGACTGTGTGAGGCCATGTGTGGGGATTCAACCTCACAATGTGGGTAGATAAGGAGACTAGACCTCAAGCTCAGACACCCCGGAGGGACACAGAAATCAGGACTAGCCGGCATCAACAGCGAGGCTGCAGAGTCTCTGCAGTCAACTCCACCCCAAGCACCGCAGTGATGCTTGGAACATGCACTGCACTCAAATTTTCAATTCAAGACTGAAAGGTGGAACCAAGGCCCCCAGAGACTTCCTCCCACCCCTCGACACTTCTAGGAAGACAGAGCCCTACTGGAGAACATCTGAAGTCAGAAGATTAAGCAGGAGAAGGTGGGCAAGGAAAGCAGGAAGAGAGCCCAGAACGAGAGGCATGAGGACAGGCCAGCTTAGGATGAAAGAGACCGTCTGCCACCCATGCAGAGCTGAAAGCGCTGACGTGGGGAATCTTCCTGGAGGCGCTGCTTCTGGCCTGCGTGTTTCTCTGTGAGTCCTGTTTGCTCCTCTGGCTCTCTTCCCATCTTTGGAGCTCAGTTCAGTTCAGTTCAGTCGCTTAGTCATGTTAGAGACTGGACTGAAGGCCCAGCTCCCATGCAGCCGCCAAGCAGAGGGAGCCCAACCAAGGGGCTGAGGAACGAAAGGAGGAAGAAGGTGGCACCGGACCTCCAGGCATTCAGTCATTCATTCATTTACTGAATCTTTCAATCAACAAATATGTATTGGGCGCCTACAAAGTGTCAGCACTGAGAGCAAAAAGATGAGCAAAGGGACAGACACATCCATGATCTCAGGGAGTTTATGGTCAAGAAAGGAGAGAGACTTGAATCAGACAATCACAGGAATAGAGGTAAAGTGATTATAATCAGTGCAATGTGCATAAGGCACGTGATCTCACGAGTGCGTGTAACAGGGACTGGCTTATCAAGGGCTCAGAGTGGCTTCCCTAAGGCAGTAGGCTGTGGCCTGCCACCAGAAACATGTGGAGGACTATCCAGGTGACAAGGGGCAGATCGCCCAGGCAGAGGGGACAGGGGCCACGTGGAGCACTACGGCAGGACTGGCTCCAGCATCGACAGAGGAAAGAGCATGCGCAAGCCGTAGTGAGTAAAGGATTCCAGCAACATGGTGTCACCTGGAGGGAGCCTGAGCAGCAGTAGCTAACACTTAGCAACTATAACCAGTAATAGATGCGGTGGCAATATAACTAATAATAATAGGACCAATCATAGCTAAAAGCTGTACAGAATCTACATCATTCACAATAACCAAGATATGGAAACAGCCTAAAGATCTGTCAACAGATGGATTGATAGAGGCTGGACACACTCACATGCACACACACACACAATGGAATATTATTCAGCCACAAAGAGGGAAGTCCTGACATTTGTGACAACATGGATGAGTGTGGAGGACATTATGCTAAGCAATACAAGCCAGAAAAAGACAAACTCTGTATGGTATCATTTACATGTGTAATATCTAAAAAAGAAAAAAAACTAATTTATAGAAACAGAGAATAGAAGGCGGTTTCCAGGGGCTAGGAGGGAGGGAGAATGGGGAGATAAAGGTCAAAACATATAAAATGCCAGTTACACGATGAGTAAGTTCTGAGAATCTACTGTACTACATGGTGACGATAATTAATAAAGTTTGAAAGTAACTGAGAGGAAAAAAAACTAAACCTTGTGTAGAATGTACTCCATGACAGACACTGATCCAAGCCCTTTTCACATTAAGCCATTTAATTCTCACAGTAATTCTGGGAGGTAAATACCATCGATATATCCATTTTACATAAAACACCCAGAGATATTAGGCAACTTCCCCAGGGTCGCACAGCTAGTAAGCGGTGGTACCTAGATGTAAACCCAGGGAGTCGAGCTGCAGCATCTGATTCCAGGGCCTGAACCACCACCCTGATTACTGAGCACCTACCCTATGCCATGCCCCCACTCAGTGCTTTACGCACATGTCCAGTTGGCCCCTCAAGGCAATGCTGTGGAGTGAGTACCATTAGTACCATCTTGCGGATGAGGAAACTGAGACTCAGAAACAGGTGGGGCTTCCCCAAAGTCACACGATTAGTACACGAACAGTGAGTTCAGAACCCAGGACTCCAGAGTCGTAGGGATGGGTAGAGGGAATAGGAAAGGGTTAAGGATGTCAGCACAAGAAAAGGGGCCACTTGGGGATCTTTCAGCAGCAACAGACAGACTCATTCACTATTTTAGGGAAAAAGGGTATTTGTTGAAATTGCTCGTGTGCATGGGTATGAGGGGTATGATACAATACAAAATAAATGTTTGCCTCTGTGTCCTGGTTCCTTGCACACAACTCTTCAAGCCAGTGGCGTCTCCAGAGTATTAGGAGTGGCTTTTGTATGGTAATGAGGTGATTGGTGGCTGGGGGTCCTAGAGAGTTGCAGGAGGGGGGCTGGCTGCTGAAAGACCTAGGCAGGATTGGGGGACTGGAATTTTCAGCCCCACCTCTACACAGACTCTTATCTTGGCCCCTCCAGGGAGGGGAGACTGGTTAGAGACCGAGTTGGCCACCAACGGCCTGTGATTTAATCAACCACATCTACATAATGACATGGAGGTTACCAACTGGGTTTGGAGAGCTTCTGAGTTGCTGAATCAAGATGCTGGGAAGGTGACGAGACCAGAGAAGGTACTGAAGCTTCGAGCCCCTTCCCCATATCTTGCCCTGGGCATCTCTTCCATTTGGCTGTTCCTGCATTGTGTCCTTTGTAAGAAATCAGTAAATGTAAATAAAGTGGTTTTCTGAATTCTATGAGCTGTTCTAGCAAATTATCAGACCTGATGTGGGATTATAGGAACCCCTAATTTATAGCCAGTCAGTCAGAAGTACAGGAAGCCCGGAACTGGCAACTAGTATCTGAAGAAGGCCTGGCGCGCTGCAGTCCACGGGATCGCAAAGAGTCAGACACGACTGGGCGACTGAACAACAGCAACAGCAATCTGTAGGAGAGGGGACAAGTCTTATGGGACGAGCCCTTGAACTTGTGGGGTCTGATGCTAATTCTGGGTATTTAGTGTCAGAATCGAATTGAATGGTTGGACACACAGCTGGTGCTGGAGAATCAGAGATTTGGTTTTGGTGTTGGAAGACGCCACATGCTGGGTATCAGTAGCGCTGCGAGTAAAAACCGTTCAACAGGTGGGTCATGGCCGCACCGCGGAACGGCCTCCCTTATAGCCAGGGGTGGCTCACATGGCCCTCGGCGCACTCAACAGGGGCTTATATATCAGTATATCACAGGAAGCCAGTGCTTCCCCAGAAGGTGGTGAGGTTGGCCTGAAATTTGTCTAGTTTAATCTGGGTTAAACGGAAGCTGTTAGTATTGGACATCAGTGGGGAGAAGGTGGGGGTCAGGGGTCTGATCGGGAGGAGGTTGCATGGGGCAAGGTCAGTGCTCAGGGTTACAGGTGAGGATGAACAGAATAAATTCAGGGGGTGGAGGGAGACTCACGTTCATGATACAGAGAAAGAAACAAATACACAGAACTCTCATTAGCTGCTGGACGAAGAAGGCTGACCAGCCCTGACATTTTGACAGGAAAGAAGGTCAGCACACAGAGGGGTCGGTTTAACCGAGCGCCGCAAATGTCCACGGGGCCAGCTGTCAGCGCGGCAGAACGTGGCCAGGGAGGAGCAGGACTGAGGCCAATCTACGCCTCTGAGTGTCAGTTCCGTGGACTTTCTCAGGGGCAAAATGTAAGCGAGGCGGACAGCCGACAGCTCAGAATGACAGCGTAGCGGGGTGCCTGTGTGTCAGAAGGGCAGCGTGGCGGAATAGCTGCATATTGTAGTGTCAGTTGTGGGAAAGGTTGCTTTGACGGGCTGTCTGTGAATGGGAATGTCAGCGTGGCCTGCGGCTGAGGCAAGCTAGCAATCTTGACCTCTATTCCCTGGGATCCAGGCCACGAAATACCAGGTGGTGGGAGCTTGGCACTCTCCTGGCAGGGCAAAGGCACTGCTCTCCCATCCACATCGGGAATTATAAAAGGGGAAGGAGGTGTATTAGTCTGCTAGAGCTGCTATAACAAAGTACCACAGACTAACTTAAACGACAGAAAATTTTTTTAATTTTTATCTATTTATTTCATTGCTGTGCACGGGCTTCCTCTAGTTGCATCAAGCAGGGACTACTCTTTGCTGCAGGGCTTCTCATTGCTGTCACTTCTCTTGCTGCAGAACACAAGGTCTAGGTGTGTGGGCTCAGTGGTTGCGGCTCCGAGGCTCTAAAATGCAGGTTCACAGTCGTGGCGCACAGGCTTAATTGCTTTTTGGCATGTGGAATCTTTCCAGACCAGGAATCGAACCCGTGTACCCTGCACTGACAGGTGGATTCTTAGCCACTGGACCACCAGGGAAGCCCAAGAGCAGAAATTCTTTATGTCACAGTTGTGGAAGCTAGAAGTCCAAGATTAAGGTGTCAGCTGGTTTGGTTTCTTCTAAGTCCTATTTCCTTGACTGATACGTGACTGTTTTCTCCCTGTGTCTCCACGTGGTCTTCCTTCTGTGTATGTCCCTGTCCTAGTCTCTTCTTACAAGGACACCAGTCATATTGGATTAAGGACACCCACATGACCTCATTTTGCCTTAACCACCTCTTAACGGCCCTGTTTCCAAATCCAATCACATTCTGCAGTACCGGGCATTTGAGACTTCAACATATGAATTGCAAGGTGGGAGAGACACAATCCAGCCCATTACAGGAGACAGTTAGGGAAATGAGACGAAGGAGCTACTCAGTGTCAGGACTGGGCAGAGAAAGAGACAGCCACCAGATGTCAAGGGCTCAATCAGGGAAGACTTCTTGGTGGAGGAAGAACAGTAGACACAACTTGATGCAGACTCATGGAGACTCCAAGCAGCCCACGGGTATCTAGATCTGTGGAAAACTGGGGTAGAGACAAGGAAAATTCAGGAAGGAGAAATCTCCCAGAAAGCTCTGATCCAGAGGTTACCTTCTAGAGGAAACCCCGGAAGACTGAACTCAAGTCTCCCCAAAGTAGGGCCAGGTTTAATAGCTAATAGGCACTTTGTTCCCATTTTTTGAGAGACTTTGGAGTTTCAAGAGTATGCCATTTGAGGTGTGACCAGTCTGGGCTCCATTCAGGACTCTGTCATGATGTGCGTCACCTCGGATACTCACGTGACTTCCCTGAGCCTCCACTTCCTCATCCGTTCAGTGGGAACGATCCTAATGCCAACATCCCATACGTATTGTGAGACAGTTAAAATGCAATGTGGAAGCACCTAGAACTTGGCCAGTAACAGGGCTCCACAAACAGCAGTGATGGAACGTCCCTTAGCCACTTCCCTTAGTCCTGTGGCTAAGACTCTGCACTCCCAATACAGGGGGCCTGGGTTCGATCCCTGGTCAGGGAACTAGATCACGCATGCTGTGACTAAGACCTAGCACAGTCAAATAAATAAATATTTTTTTAAAAAAATAATAATAAGCAGCAGTGAGATGACGAATCTGCAGGTCTTTGATTTTATAACGTCCTCCTCAGACTCAAGCCCCTGATGGAAGGGGCTCCCCTCACCATGTGCCCTTGAATCCGGGGAAACTGCCAGTTCCTACCCGGTCGGTCCTCCCCTCCCCATACAAGTCATGCCTTCCTCTCCTTCAGGTTTTGGCTCATGTATCTCCTCCCTGGACCAAGCTAATTAAAATCACAGCCCTTCCCACTCTCTGCCCTTTGTCCCAGCTTCATTTTTCTCATGGAACTCATGACATCTAACACACTCTCTATTTGACTCATTAACATTTGTGGTCCATCTCCCCGGTCTTGAGAATGATGGTTCCAGGAGTGCAAGAATTCTTATGTGGTATTCACCAACTCCTAGAAAGACACCTACATCAAAGGAAATGCTTAATATATGCTTGTCGCCTGAGTGAGTCAAGGCCAGGTGCCAATGCCATGGAGCAGGGGCTGCAGGTCCAGCCAGCTCTGCGAAGAGACCGAGTCCTTAGGTTTGTGGGAACTAGGTGAGGTGGGGTGGCACTTCCGCCCTGTCTTTTCCTGGGGGTTAAGGATGACTTAGAGGTTGTGACCCCCAACCCTGCCCAGATCTCCTGGGATCAAGCCAGCCAGCTTTGCAGAGAGGACAGGAGAAGTGGCCGCTCAGGTATAAAGCCTCCAGCTGGAGCAGCTGTATCTGAAAAGTAAATCGCTCTCTCTGCAGTTTGCCCATTTCTGGCTCAGGAAACTGAAACACCTCATTTCACGGCCTCTGATTACCAAGGGGAAGCCCAGGGGTGGGGGTGGGGTGGGGGGAGGCTGCAGTGGTCTCTGCCCAAGACACACACACACACACACACCTTCCCCCGACTCCTGAGCTAGGTAGAGTACCACCCTCTGCACACAGAGCTAGTGACCACTAGGCCTGCTGTCCATGGTGCTGAGCATCTTTCCCAGGCCCATCCATCAGATGTACACTCCTCTGGGCACACTCCAGGTTGTGCACGTCCTTCCTGCAGCCAGGGCTCAGGAGTAGACATAACCCCGGGTGTGCTCCAAGCAGTGCAGGTTCAGGGGCACACTTGAAAACACCTGTGCAGATATACATGTATATGCACACATTTAGGTTTGCACATACGTATGTAGAGTCACACCAAGGCCCACATGCTACACTGGTCCTCAGCAATATCAAAGGGCAGACTTCTGCAGAGGAGGGCTGGCCCTCACAACAGAAGGATGCTTGGAGCAGCTCCAGGCCCTGGGATCCCAGGGAGGGCTGGGACTCTGAGAGTCCCTTAGTAGAGCTGGCTAGACACAGTCTCAGTGTTCCCAGACAGGCCCTTCCAAGGATGACCCAGGACTCCCCTGTCTGCAGGCATGGCTACTGTGCTTGTGGGGCTGAGGAGAGAAGCCAGTACTCAGGTGAACCCAGAGAAAGCTAAATCTGAGCCTAGGGCCCCTAGGATACTTTCCTCGTACCTTCAGACTCTAGAGCCTGGAGAGGGATGGGCTAGGGCTGGGGCTGGGACTAGGATGGAGCTGGGCAGGGGCTGAGGTTGGGGCTGGAGAAGGAGCTGGCCTGAATTGACACTGGCGCAGGGACTGAGGTTGACATTGGGGCTGAATCAGGTAGGTGGCTGCCCCGGGGAGCAGACATAAGCTCCTGAGGTCTTCAGCTCCAACAGAGCTGGAAAGTCAAGAGACAAGGCCTTGGTTGCAATTGGTCCAGGTCTACATTAAGCAGCGGCTGATGGATGACTTGCTTTTTTGGTTAATGAGGTGAAATAGGAGTGAGGCGGTGGCAACCTGAGCCTGGGGTCTGCCCTAAAACACTGACAGCAAGAGTGCCAACCCTCCAACCAGCTTCTTGCCTATCCTGGCAGAGTGGTCTTCCCTGAAGCAGGGGAGGGACAGGATGGTTCCTAGAGTGTCCGTGACTGAGATGTCAGCCTAAGGTCCTCAGACCCCCTCCACCTATGCCTATGATAAGGGCCTCCATTTCTCCCCTCCCCTACCCACCTCCTGCCCAAGACTCAGCCCTCTCACCAGAAGGGCTCTGTGTAAGCTAGAATCCACAGTCCCAGCATGGGCCAGGGGAGGCGGGGAGGAACTAGATAGAACTGGAGTCAGAAAGAACTGATCTAAACCCGACTGCCATCAAGTTGTGAAAAATCTCTTTAAAACATGAACAAACCAGCTATGTGGCCTCTGGCAAGTCACCTAGCCCACTGAACCTCAGTTTCCTCATCTGTAAAATAGGAACACTACCCTTTTCTTCACAGACCCTGAGGCTGAGGTGGAATAACCACATTCAGCTCAGGGACTCTGGGTCCTGCCCTCCCACTCGGTCCTCCAGGGGTGGCCTTGAGTCTCAGAAGCAGGCAGACAGAGCTAGCGCATGGATCAGGGCAGAAGAGAGGGGAACCCAGCTGCTCTTCATATCCTCTCTCCAAAGCACCCAAGGTCTACTCAGAAAGGAGGCAGGACCAAGTTTAGCAGAAACTGCCCAGAGTCTTGCCTGGGGATAACAGTTAGTGTCCATACCATACCAAGTGGCATTTTCTGAGCACCTTCTGAGCCTAGTTTGGCATGTATATAAGCACCAATGCAAAAGTCTGCCCTGTATGCAAGAGCATCCCCCAAAGAGAGGCGAGACACCGACTTAAACCACTACCATACAAGAGAAGCCAAGAGATGTGCGCCACAGCGTTGCCAGGTAAAATACAGGAGGCCCAGTTAAATTCAAATTTCAGATAAATAACAAATAACATTTACTACAAGTCTGTCCCATACAATATTTGGGACACATTTATACCCATTAGTCATAGTTTATCTGAAATTCACAATAAATTGGGCATCCTATACTTTTATTTGCTAAATCTGACCACCCTAGTCATAGGTGAGGCAGCTGTGAAATGTGCACTTGGGTCAGACGATCTCAAGTTCAAATTCCAGTTCTCCCAACTGTGGACTGGGTGAGCAGGGGATAATAGTTTAACCTCTCTGGGCCACGTGGCCTCATCAATGAAATAAATTCTATTTCTTGACCTGGGTGGTATTTACATGCTGGATGCTTTATAATTACTTGTTGTACTGTACATTCATACTTAACATACTTTTCTGTGTGTCTGTTGTACTGCTCAGCAACAATAACCAAATATTAAATTTTTAATATATACTTTCAGTTCAGTTCAGTTCAATCGCTCAGTCGTGTCTGACTCTTTGCAAACCCATGAACCGCAGCATGCCAGGCCTCCCTGTCCATCACCAACTCCCGGAGTCCACCCAAACCCATCTCCATCGAGTTGGTGACGCCATCCAACCATCTCATCCTCTGTCGTCCCCTTTTCCTCCTGCCCTCAATCTTTCTCAGCATCAGGGTCTTATCAAATGAGTCAGCTCTTCGCATCAGGTAGCCAAAGTATTGGAGTTTCAGCTTCAGCATCAGTCCTTCCAATGAATACCCAGCACAGATATCCTTTAGGATGGACTGGTTGCATCTCCTTGCAGTCTCTTGCAGGGACTCTCAAGAATCTTCTCCAACACCACAGTTCAAAAGCATCAATTCTTCGGCGCTCAGCCTTCTTCACAGTCCAACTCTCACATCCATACATGACCACAGGAAAAACCATAGCCTTGACTAGATGGACCTTTGTTGGCAAAGTAATGTCTCTGCTTTTTAATATGCTCTCTAGGTTGGTCATAACTTTCCTTCCAAGGAGTAAGCGTCTTTTAATTTCATGGCTGCAATCACCATCTGCAGTGATTTTGGAGCCCCCCAAAATAAAGTCAGCCACTGTTTCCACTGTTTCCCCATCTATTTCCCATGAAGTAATGGGACCAGATGCCATGATCTTAGTGTTCTGAATGTTGAGCTTTAAGCCAACTTTTTCACTCTCCTCTTTCACTTTCATCAAGAGGCTCTTTAGTTCTTCTTCACTTTCTGCCTTATTAAATGAGATAAAGTATGTGGATGGCCCCTGGCATAGGGCCTGGTAAGTGGTCAGTTTTTTGTTTTTTGTTTTTTTTACAGAAATACAAATGTTACTAGAAGCTCCAAAGGTTGTGACAGCACAGAGTAGACAGAGTCCTTCCCGCTGGAAAAATCCCTGCAGACTTCACGGAGGAGGTGATATCTGGACTCTGAAAGAGGAGCTAGATTTCATGAGGGGAGGCAGAAGCAGGTAATGTCAACACATGACAATACTCCACTGTATGAAAAGTTCAGTGATGGGAGTTTAGAAAGCTCATGCCGGCAGCTGTGAAGGGAAAGACACAGACTGGGGCAAGCTGAGCCAGGAGTCAAGAAAACTGCTGGGAAGCCGGATGTAGAGGTGACATATGACAGCAACCTGGACTAGGGTGGGGCAGAAAGCCAGAGAGACGGGAACAGAGCTATGGGGGTAAAAATCAGTGATATGGGGGGTTCTGAGGCAGAGAATGGCTGATGCGCCTCCCAGGGTACCAGTGCCCTAAGAAGAAATGCAAAAGAACGAAGGGATCGACTGTGCAATGGAATCCTGCCCACATTCCCCCAGCTTACTGCCAACATCTACGAGTCTCTTCCTGGATAAGGGAGTATGCTCAGACCGTACACAGGGCCGGCTGGAAGTGTCCGAAGTTGCTGACAGCCAATGACTGATGGCAGTTGGTGAATAAACCACCCCTTTTCTTCATCCTTGTTTGGGATAACTTGGAGACATGTTCTATGCTGTCTGCAGCAGAATTACACTCCAGTTGTAACAGCAGTCTGTTCACATCACATTCTGCATTGGCTCCTTTCCCTTCCCTGTCTCACTTCCCTTCCCTCTACCATTATTTTCCAGGTCACGTCCCCAATAAGCTAGGTGTGCTTGAATCCTTGCTTCAGGGTCAACTTCTAGAAAACCAAACTAAGATCTGAAACTTGATTAGGTAGTGACCTCCCCATCATAGGAACTATGCAAGATCACAAAGTACAGCACACTCTAGCACTGAGTGAAAACCAGCTTTTATTCTTGCAAGTTCATCAGACATTCGCCCGAGCACCTAGTCAGGGCATGCTTGGCTCTGCAGAGAACATGGTCCCTGCACCTTTGCCCAGGGCTCATGGCTGGGACAGGGTAGGATGCTGGATTCCAGGCATTCCCTGGGTCAGGCAAGACAGAGTCCAGCAAGAGAAATGTTGGGTGCATCTGTCCAGTCTCTGCTCCCTTTGGCCCACCGGCCCTAGGGTCCCCATTTCTGAGTCCTGTTCCCCACTACTAAGCGTCGGCTTTCATTAGAGTGAGTGTGAGGAGGCAAATGTGATCTCCAGAGCTTCTGCTCAGTTCCACTTCCGGGAAGGTCACTCACAAAGTGGGTTGTGAGCGTCTCAAAGCAGTTTCTGAGTCAGGAGATGTTGGGAACATCATGGCCCAGGGGGCTGGGACCGCACTGGTCAGATCACTGACCGTGACCAGCTCAGATGCTCCCAGCCTCCTCCAGGCTCTGCAGGAAGCCCGTGGTGCTCTGTCCCACACTCAGCAGAGAGGGGCCAGGCCCCATCCACCTGAGACACCAAGGGTTGCCTCCTGGCACTGCTGCTGACACCAATGAGTCTCCTCCGCTCCAGGCTCGGGTTCTTCATGGAGACAGGCCTGGCTCTGCTGAGCTGGGAAGACTGGTGAGAAGGACTAATGTAAGAAATTAAATCCCCTGGTGTATACTGAGAACCCACCACAGGCCAAAGTGTCTCTGGAGACTTGAACCCAGACATTAATAAGAGACCCCGGTCCTTTTGGCATCCCCCTTTGGTGAGAAATCAAGCCCCGAATGAACACAACACACAGGCCTTTTCTCTAACAGAGGTCTGAATGAGGTCCTCTGGGAACACAGAGCAGTGGGTGATCTCTTCAGTCCGACAGGCCAGGAGGGGGTTAGGGAAAGCTGAGTGAGTAGGAAGCTGGCATGACTTGTATATCCCACAAATGTTTTTTGCTTGTCTGTTGCATTCAAACACCACATTGGGCACATAGAAATAAAACAGAAAACCCAGCAAAACATCCCTGCCTTCATGGAGCTTGTGGTCTGGTGGATAGAAAGTTAAAAATAAAATTATAAAACAAAATACACAAAATGTGTCGGTGATGCATGCTATGGAGAAAAACAAAGTGGAGAGAAGGAAGCAGGAAGTGCTAGAGGAAGAGAACGTTGGCAGTTAAAGAAGAAGGTCATGAAAGGTACCCCTGAGAAGGTACAGAGAACTGGGAGGGGGAGGGGTGCAGAGCAAGAGAAGAGCAAGTGCCAAGGCCCGGAGGCAGGAGCCTACTTGGTGTGGTCAAGAAAAGGCCAGGAAGCCAGTGCAGCTAAAGCAGAGCAAGCATGGGGGGAGCAGTAGGAAGTGAAGTCAGGGAGGCCGTGGGGGCCAGAGTGTGTAAGAGCCTCAAGGCCATAGTGAGGGCAGCAGTTTTCTCTCTAAGTGAGATGGGAAGCCAGCAAAGGGGTTTTCATCAAAGGAACAGTGTGCTCGGATATGCGGATGATAGACGGGAATAGGGAGAGGAAGGACAGAGTCAGGGTGCCCCGTGATGAGCCCCCTGGGACGAGGCTGGTGGGAATGGTCAGATTCTTGCTATACTGGGAAATTAGAGGCAACAGATTTGGTGACAGATCAGATTTGGGGATGCTGGGTATGAGAGAGAGAAAAAAAGATAAGGTTTAGGGTTGCACAGCCTGAAGGGCAGGGTACCACCCTCTGTGATAGGGAAAGCCACAGGAGCAGCTTGCCAGAGCAAGTCAGGATTTCCAAGGACGGAAGAATGGCAAGGGCTTTGGGCTTCCATGGTGAGAAAGGAAGTAAAGAATCTGCCTGCAGTGCAGGAAACCAGGGTTCGATCCCTGGGTCAGGAAAATTCCCTGAAGAAGGGAATGGCTACCCACTCCAGTAGTCTTGCCTAGAGAATTCCACAGACGGGCTACAGTCCTTGGGATTGCAAAGACTCAGACATGACTGAGTGACTAACACTGTCACACTTTGCAGACTGACGGAACAGCACAGAAAACAGTGAACACACCCAGTATGGCCTGGGGCCCCCGTGTGCTCCTGAGGGCTGCAACAGCCTGGAATACGTGGTGCGGCCAGGGTGGGGTGGCTGGAGGCAGAGCAGGAAAGGTCAACTGAGGCCGCCTTGGCATTTGGGACTGATCCCGGGAGAGCCCACCAAGACTCCAAGAAATAGAGCGAAGAGGGTCTGAGTCACCGCTTAGAACAATCACTCCAGCCACACTGTGGACCCCTCATTGCAGAGGGAGAAGCTCGAGACAGGGACTTCACAGGGCAGCCAGCCGTGGCTTGGCTGAGTGGCAGGAGAGGGTGAGCCTGAGTTTGGGCAGCAGTTGTGGAGGGGAGAGGAGACCTCTCTGGCAGAGACCCCTGGTGGGGAGCCTGGTGGCCAACTGGCGAGTAATGGAAAGAGGGTGTCAATGACAACAACCAGATTCCTAATCGGGGTGCTGAGTGGTCTGAGACCATATAAAGGAAAGGAGGGATGGGCAGGCATCTGGGGGTCACAGGCCATAGGTGTGACGAGGGCCAGGGACGGGCCCCAGGCTGAGCGGTGCCAGCGCCCAGCTCAGGACCAGGCACAACAGGCCTTTCCACTCTGTCCACCAGGGCAGAATGCAGCACGGGCCTCAGTCAAATGGACCCTCAGCCCCAGAGGGCCCCAGGCCTGCGGGAGATGCCAGACTGGGCACCCAAGTTGGGGCAGCGGCTCCATTTCCAAGGTCAAGGCCCGGGCCCGGCAGGACCCCGCTCCCCTCGCTCCCATTTCAGCTGATATAAAACTAAGCGGCACTGGGCCTGCATGCTCTTCACATCAGCACAACAAGATGCTTAGTCAATAAAATAGTTGAGCCAAGTGAACTCAGCATGTGACTCCAAGAGGAGTTTTTTTCCAGGGGAAATGTTATCATTTTCCATTCCTGTTTAATGAATCATGGGAATTATAGCAACATTACAAATGGCTTTCTGTGCAGGCTATTACTTTGTTTCTGCAGGGTTCTAATGGCAGGCCCGCTTCACTGAAAGCTCAGCCTGCCCCCGGCTAAGAAGAATAATGGTATTATTATAAGCACTCCCCTTACAAGGCTCCGGCCCAGGAGGGGTGGTCACCCAGGACCTTATGAATTGGGTCTAAAGTGGGAAGCTCCGAGTGATTGATTTGGGAATTTCCCAGGGAGTCTGCACAGGGCACTGTCTGCTGAGACCAGGCACGGCTAAGCCGTGTCTCCCAGGGCTCAGGTCGAAAAATCGGTGAGGGGGTTGGAGAGGGGGAGGATGGGTGAGCGCTTTTCCTGAACTGAGTGTGGAATGGAGGGAATGGAGGTGAACAGGCCAAATTCAGTCCTCAAGGGATGTGGGGTGCTCAGAGATGGGGACCACAAGAGCCCACTAGCCTGGTCCCTGTCCATGGAAGCTTCCAGACAAGGCAGGGACAGAGGAGAGAAGAAGGTGGGGTGGAGGCAGGCAGGCGTCCAGTCCTCACCTGTGACAGCCAGCTGAGTCAGGCGCAGTGCACAGAGAAAGCTGTAGGTGCAGCTGGCCCTTCCCCAGCCCCCGGCCCCCTCTCACTCCCAAGCGAGCATGGGCCATAGCCGGTGGCCTCCTTGAGAATACTCAATCTGCCCAGAGCAAAGGCTTGCTGCCTAGCTGTAAGAATAAGCTCCACAGTCTTGCTTCTTTTAAGCCCATCTCCTGCTATCTACAATGTCATTCCGTGCGTGTCTTAAAGGGTGATTTGACCACTGTAGTAGGATCCATTTGGGGTGGCCTCCTGGCTCACGAAAACCTGCCTGGCCACAGTTGATTGGCTTAGGATGGATCCCCAACCCAAACTGAGCCATCAGATTCTGCCCCCAACAATGTAAGGGGCAAGAGAAGTTTCACTTGATCACTGCTGTCCCTGCAGCACCTTCCTGAATCCTGCCTGTTGCACAGGAGGGGCTTAATAAATATTTATGGAACAAATGAACCAATCAACAAAAGAATGAATGAGCCTCTGTGAGGAATTTGGAATTCTTAACTGGGAAACAGAGGCTGGGACCTGTGGAACTGAGTCACATTAGTTCCAGAAGCTAGATACTGAGCACATAAGCTGCTCCCTGGAGAGAAGAGCCATCTCTCCTGACTTCCGGGATCCTTGGGGCTCCTTTGGTCCTGACCTCTCAAAGCTGCCGGTTCTCCTCTGTCACCTCTTAAACTTTGAGGTGGCCCAACACCTGACTGTAAATTCTCTGTCTTTTTAAAAAATATTTATGCATGCATGTGCTTCTTTGGCGGCCTTGGGTCTTCGTTGTGTCAAGCAGGACCTTTCATCGTGATGCATGGCCTCGCTAGTTGCGGCTGGCAGGCTCTGGAGGGTGAGAACTCGGTAGTGCTAGCACACGGGCTTAGCTGTCTCGCCGGATGTGGGATCCTAGTTCCCCGACCGGGGATCGAACCCGTGTCCCCTGCATTGCAAGGTGGATCTGAATCACTGGACCACCAGGGAAGTCCCTAAATTCCCTCTCTTGAGTCAGTCTATTTCTGTTGCTTGCAACCAAAAAGCCTTGACCAACCTTATGGGAAATCTTGCTCCCTGACACGTCCTGTTCCCCCACCTGGCTGCTTCTCTCAGAGTCATACCTATCCTAGCTGTGCCTGGGGCGGAACCCAGCTGTGCCCATGGTCACCATCACCAGCTCTTGATGGGCTCTGGCTCTGGGGCTGCAGGGACCCAGAGGAAGGGAGGGTCCACAGGGGGATGTGGGAGGTACTGATTTCTCCCTGCAGGGCCCTCACCGTGGACCCCAGCCTCAGATGTGGGCTCTCAGGGGGCAGGGGAGCCTCACTCAGGTCAGAGACTCCCGCTGTGTATGCCCAGGGCCCAGCGGAGCAGTGCCTGACTCCTCGACCACCTCCCACCTTGCACACACGGAGGGGAGGGACGTGATGGAATCAGTCCTGAGAAAATCTGAGTTACGAGCTGGAGCAGGAGGAAAGGCCACCCCAGCCCCCAGAGGCTGCTGCTCTTCGCCTGGCTGGATCGAGTCTTTTCTTTCCTTTCTTCCGC
>NW_011494730.1:466433-474680 GCF_000754665.1 Bison bison bison
GCAGAAGTACCACGGCCGCCTGGACCCCCACGGACAGAACAGCAGAGAGCTGCGGCGGAGGCTGGGGCGGGGGGAGACCCAGCTGCCCAAAAAGACAACAGACACATACACTCCAACATGTGATCCTCCTCTCTGGCGGGCTCTGGGAGAGATGGAGGAGAGGCAAGGGGTAACCAGAGCCCAGCCTGACCTCGCAGCCACCCTGTCACAGAACCTCGCCTGAAGAAATTCTCCCCTCTCAATCCAGCCCATCTCTCCCTGGGTCCTGTCTGCCCACCAGCTCCGCTGTGACCTTTCCAGGTGGAATTCTTACAGGCTCGACCAGCAAGAAGATCCAGGATGGAGGGAGGGAGAGTCCCACCCCAAGGACGTGGGAGTCTGCATCTCTGAGGCTTATGGTCGGCTCCACGGAAACTGCCCTGCTGGGATCAATCATCTGAGTCACTGAGGCCTTCTTTTCAGGTGCCAGCTGCAGGCTGAGGTTGGCCCCTCAGGTTCCACCAAACCTTTAAGGGATGGATCACTCCAGCACTGTTTAAACTGTTCCAGGATATAGAAAAAGAAGGAAAGTGTCTAGATTACTTTTATGAAGTGAGCATAGCACTGATAGAAATACCAATACCCAAATGGAGAAACACAGAAAAATGACAGGTCAATTTCACATTAATCTCTCTGTAAAAATTCTAAATAAAAGAGTGGCACACAGAATCCAGCAACACAGGAAAAGAACAGTATATTGTGATCAAGTGGGGTTTAAGAAACACTAGGTCGTTAGTGTCAAGACATCTATTAACGTAATTTACCACATTAGAGAATCTAAGCATAAATTATCTGCAATCAGAAATCATTCTTAATTTTAAAAATTCTTAATGAAATAAGAACAGCTTCTTTTCTTTTTTAAATTTATTTTATTGAAGTATAGTTAACTTACAATATTGTGTTCATTTCTGCTATACAGCAAAGTGATTCAGTTATACATACATATATTCATTTTCATATTCTTTTCCACTATGGTTTATTACAGGATATTGATATGGTCCCCTATGCTATACAGTAGGGCCTTGTTGTTTATCCACTATGTATATAATTGTTTGCATATGCTAATCCCAATCCATCCCTCCCCTATTCCCTCACCCCCTTGGCAACCACAAGTCAAACAGCTTCTTCTCAACATGATAAATTATTTCCATCTTAATCCCAAATGAGGAAATTCTAAAAGCATTCTCATTAAAGTCAGGAACAAGACTGGGACATCCAGTATCTTCACTATGACTGACTTTGTTCTGGAAACATCATCTAAAATGATTAAGAGAAATCACTTAACTATATGAAAATTGAAAAGGGTAGGTAAAATTATCATTATTTGCAGAAGACAAGCATTTATAACTGGTACAGCCAACAGAATCAACTGAAAAACTATTACCAACAATAAATTCAATAATGTGGCTAGCTACAAAATTAATGTGCAAATATCAACGGCCTTCATGTTTAAAAATGAAAGCCAGTTAAGACATATAATGAAAGAGCATAGGGTATTTACAATTACAACAAGAAAAATAAAATGTCTAGGAGTATGAAGCAAACATTTATAAAGAAAACCCGAAAATGCCACCAAGGTATCCAAAAGATGACTTGAACAAAGAGAAAGGCGTATCATTCTTGGACAGGAAGAACAGACGTCATAAAGCCATACTGGCTTTCCCTTAGTTAACTTATAACATTTACGTGTTTCAGCGAAAGTACCAAGGGGAATTTTTAATGAAACAAAGTGACGTTGAGGTTCATATGGGAAAATGAACATGCAAAATAGCCAGGAAAATTCTGAAAAGAAGAGTAATGAGGGGAGGCTAGTCCTATCAATTATGTAAGTACAGCCTAGAACAGCAGTCATTTGAATAATATGGTAGTGACTTATGAGCAGACAACCATGTCAACAGAACAGAAAGCACAAAAACAAATCCAAAAGCACGGGAGCATTTAGTCTATGAGAAAGGTAGCCTTGAAGGCACTGAGGGGAAGATGAACTACTCAGTAATGTTACTGGGACAACTGTGAAGCCACTGAGAAAATATTAAATTAGTTCCATACCACACACCTATACTAAAATCAACTCTGGATGGATCATAGATTGAAATATTTTTGAATGAAATAAGTAGCCTAGATGAAATAATAAGGGAATTTTTTTTTTTAATGATGTTACTTCTGGTGCTGGAGAAGACTCTTGAGAGTCCCTTGGACAGCAAGAAGATCAAACCCAGTCAATCCTAAAGAAAATCAAATCCAATGAATATTCATTGGAAAGGACTGATGTTGAAGCTGAAACTCCAATACTTTGGCCACCTGATGCGAAGAAACAACTCATTGGAAAAGACCCTGATGCTGGGAGGGATTGAGGGCAGGAGGAGAAGGAGGCAGTGGAGATGGCTGGATGGCATCACTGACTCAGTGGACAGAGTTTGAGCAAACGCTGGGAGATAGTGAAGGACAGGGAAGCCTGGTGTACTGCCGTCCATGGAGTCACAAAGAGCTGGACATGACAGCAACTGAACGACAACAATGCGGGAAAGGCCTTTGACAAGACACCCAGAAGCCAAAGCAAATCCCTGGTAAATCTGGCTATACATTAATAAAAATAGAATACTCCTTGCTGGCAGAAAGCACCATTAGTGAAATCAAGACAAGCATCAAACGAGGAGAAATACCTGGTGCTTATCACAAACAAAGTGTTAATGTCCCACTTGTATAAAAAAGCTCTTATGAATCAATAAGAACAAGACCTATATCATGGTAGAAAAATCACACACACACACAAAAAACCTACCTGATATGCTTAAATGTGGAATCTAAAAAAAAGATACAAATGAACTTATTTACAAAATAGAAATAGACCCATGGGCATAGAAAACAAACTTATGGTTACCAAAGTTGAAAGGGGCAAGGTGAGCAATAAATTAAGAGTGTAGGATTACCATATACACAGTACTGTCTAGAAAATAGATAACCAACAAGGACCTACTATATAGCACAGGGAACTATATTCAATGTTTTGTAATAACATATAAGGGGAAAGAATCTGAAAAAGAATGTATGTATATTTATAAAACTCAATCACTGTTTTGTACACCTGAAATTAATACAACATTGTAAATCAACTATATTTAAACTAAAAAAAATGTTTGGACTTCCCTGGTGGTCCAGTGGTTAAGAGTCCAGCTGCCAATGCAGGGGGGCACAGGTTCAAACCTTGATCTGGGAAGATTCCATATGCCCTGGGGCACCTAAGCCCATGCACCTCAACTGCAGACACCCGCATAGTCTAGAGCCCATGCTCTGCAACAAGAGAAGCCACCAGAGTGAGAAGTCTGCACGCCACAACGGAAGGTAGCCACCACTCGCCGCAACTAGAGAAAGCCTGCGCGCAGCAGTGAAGAAGACCCAGCAGAGTCAAAATAAACAAATAAGTTTTTAATACCCGACACACTTTTTACCAATCATATGGGTGAAGATCAAAAGGCTTGCTAACACACTGTGTCAGTGAGACTGAGAGAAAATTAGCGTCTCATACATTGCTTCTGGTACAATCTCTGTGGGGGAGCAGGCAATTTGGCAACATCTATCAAAATTACAAATGTATATGCCCTTTGGCACAGCAATTACACTTCTGGGAATGTTACAAAAAGATATATATGGACATGTGTGAATTGGAGAATGTACAAAATTATTCCCCATATCATTGCTTGAAAGACCAAAAATGAATAAGTAAAAGGGGGAGGGGAACTAACAGTCCATCAACAGCTGATTGCTTAAATAAATTATGGTCTATGCTTACAATGAGATATTAGGTGGACATTGATGACAACAGGTGACAAGCAATTCCACTCCTAAGTACACACTCCGGAGAATTGAAGACCTCTGTTCCCATAACAACTAGTACACAAAATTTCATAGCAGCGCCATTCATCATAGCCAAAATGTAGAAACAACCCAAACATCCATCAACTGGCAAATGGATAAACATGATATGGTAGAGCTTTAAGAATATTATTAGCAATAAAAATGAAGTACTGATATCCATGCTATGGCATGGATGAACCTTGAAAACAGTGTGCGGAGTGAAAGAATCCAGACCCAAAAGGCCA
Source organism: Bison bison bison (assembly GCF_000754665.1). Classification (NCBI taxonomy): domain Eukaryota; kingdom Metazoa; phylum Chordata; class Mammalia; order Artiodactyla; family Bovidae; genus Bison; species Bison bison. The sequence goes on from NW_011494730.1 coordinate 470,573, forward strand.
CACATCATACAATTCCATTTACAATAATGGCCCAGAATAGGCAAATCCATAGAGACAGAAAGTCGATTAGTGGTTGCCAGGAGCTGGAAGGTAGAGGAGAAGTACTGACTAATGGGTTTGAGGTTTCTTTGGGGGATGATGGAAATGTCCCAGAATTAGATAGTGGTGACAGTTGCCCAACTTTGTGAATATATTTAAAAATCACTGAATTTCATGGTCTGTGAAGTATATCCGCCCCCCGCCCCAGCAAAAAAAAAAAAAGGAATGAGGAAATTCTGTCTTGCTAGGGGTCATCTCTGAGATACTGTGTAAAACAAAGCACGGAGCCCTGTGGATTGCATGGTACCATTATTATTACTATATTATTATTATTATATGGTACCATGTGTGAACTAAAGAAGGGGAAAGTATAATTTATAAAAATATGTGTGAATGCCCATATATAATCTTTATATTCCAAGACTGTCCCTGGAAGGACACAGGAGACACTGGTAACACTGCCTCGTGGAAGGAGCTGGGAGGCTGGGCTGTGGTGGGAAGGAGGGTGATTTTTCACTGTGGCTACCCTTGAAATATGATAATTTATTACCTACTCAAATTTAAATTGAATTAATTTTTTTAAATGAAAGTGACCCCTCTGTCTGTCAGAAGTGGGACTAGAAGTAATTGTAATGACGATGGGTTGCCATCATGGCCTTAGGAAGACAAAGGCTGGGGCAGACCAACCTGTGTCCAGCTGTTTGGCTGCCTGAGTGGTGACTTGCTCCAGGAAAGGTGGAGGGATGGGCAGGGACTCTGCAAGGCCCAACAGGGTTTATGAAGAAGGGAGCCAAGGACAGAGGGAGGGTTGAGGACCGGGAGGGTCCTTCTGCTTTTTTTCCTGGAGACAGGAGCCAGCTGCTCGGAGCAGTAGGAATAGCAGTGGCCTGGATGAGGAGGGAGGGCAGGGAAGTGCAAAGAGAGAAAGTGGTTGGTGGCCATGGTGGAACCAGCTGAGTCTCTGTCAGTGGCAGTAAAGTGCACGTGTCCTCCCCATGCTGAGCATAGCGTATGCAGATGGATCAGTCATGGTCCCTGCCTTCCAGGAGCCTCTAATCCAGCGGTTCTGAGTGCTGTGACCTGCCTGTAATTTGTCCCTAAGTTCCCCGTGGACAATGAACCAGGGCTGCCAGCAGTGAAACAACGTCAAGCGAGGTTCCCGGCGGCAGCACGCAGTGCTGAGACAACCTGGTTGGTGAGGGGAAGGGAGATGACCTGGGGCAACCTGCTTTACACAGCCAGGGGCACTGGGGGCCCCAGTCAGCCTTTCTCCCTTTTCCCGTGGGGCTGTTGGGAGGTAGGAGGGCCAGTGGGAAACCCCTGTACCATTTTGCTTTGGGCTCCATGTCTTCAGTGCCATGTTCAGCCTTTTCTGGGGCAGCCAGAAAGAGGATCCCATTCTTAGTTAGTCCAGGGATTTGAGGAGCCAGGGGAAATCCTCAGGGAAAAGATGCTGAGAATCCCAGAAGCGAGGGCCCCAGGGAGCCAGAAGAACTTTGTCCATGTATTGGGTGTGAGTAGAAACCATCCTGTTCTCACCTCCCTGTGACTGAAAGCCCAGATGTGGCCTGACACTGGTGGAGAAAGAGATGGCTCAAAAGAAGAAATCTCCAAGATCCCCAAAATTAATAGTTTTAAATAAATAACCATTTATTATTTTTCATGAGTCTGGGCTTGGCTGATCTCACCTGGCTTACATATCTTTGACAGATCCGTTAAACACTGGCTGGTCTAAGAAGGTATCACCTGGGATGGCTTAACTCTGTTACACATAGTCCATCATCTCCCAGGAGGCCATCTCTGGACTGCTCTCATGGGGGTGGCAGGGGTCCAAGCGAACACTTTATCAAACTACTGCTTACATCTAGTTGGTTACTGTCCCATTGTCTAAAGCTCGTCATATGGCCAAACCAAGAGTCACAGTAGGAGGGGCTGCAAATTTGCAAGACACCAATGTGGATACAGGTAGATGACTAGTTAGAGCCATGAAGGCAGTAGATCTCTCATAATGCAAAGCAAGGAAACAGTACCTCCACCCAGGTGACAAACGGGGGGTCTGTGATATCCTCCCAAATTTACCTGTGTCTAGTTCTCTGTAGAGTTACAGGGAAGGGAAGGGAAATCAGCTCTACCACCTGGCCTCTCCCCATGCTGAGTAACTGGTTTCATGAAAACTATCCTTTGCTGACTCCAAGGCCCCATGCTGGCTACTGGGCCTGACATTGCTTCAAATGCCCCAAGAAGGTAGGCAGAGAAGATACAGGGATTAAGAGCATAGAGAAACCTGAGATTGAATTCCAGGCTATCATGCTCAGACTGTGAACTTGAACAAGGAACTTCACCTCTCTGAGGCTCAATTTGCTCTTCCGTTGAACAGGGATGCTAAGAGAAGTCACCCCACAGGGCTTCTGGGAAAGCTAATGATGTTGTGCACACACAGGTCTTAATACAGTGCCAGCAGTTGGTCACTGCAGTTATCATGACCCCCATATTACAGATGAGAACGCTGAGGCCTGTGAAGAAACAAGGAAAGGAAGGGTCTGCCACCCCTGCTCTCTGACCCCCAGTAGTGAGTCTCTCCCTCTGCCCCAAGGTTGGCCCAACCTGCATAGGCAGAAAAGCAGCCTTCGGAAACCCAGACAGCAAACCCCTTTCCATTGTCCCTGTCCTGACAGCCAGTTTGGGGAATATCCATGGAGGGCTTTGTGAAGGGGGCTGAGGGGAGAGGGAAGGTGTCCATAAAAGACTTCATTGTTTCCATTTGGTCCATGGCTTGGGAGAGGGCTCCTGCGTGGTTAAAAAGCTGCCTAGTGGCTTTAGGAAGATGTTCAGGCAGAAGTCCTGACACCAGGGGCATGCAAAGGGTCCCCTCAGAGGCAGCTGGGCTGGAGGCTCCGAGCCCTTCTGGAGTTGAGATTGACCCCTCAAAGGGACACTCACCGGCCCAATGGCAGCCAGTCTGTCAGGTGGATCCCCAAATTCTTGCTGAGTTTCACCTCCTCATCTGTGAAGTGATTCTCCAGGACGTCACAGAGACAGGGGTCTGCACAGGCAGAACCAGGGTATGAAGACCCAGAAGGGCTTGGTTCAGGTTCTTCTCCACAACCACAGCAATGTCCACGGTGTCCAGGGTTCTACCTCACTCATCTTGGGACAGCTTCGGTCACCCCGGGAAAGGGCACACAACTCATGCCGGTTTTGCATCTTCAAGAGATTCTCGACACCCTCTCCTCCACCAACCCCCAGAACAAGCAGTCCATACCCTCCAGAGCCACATTGTCTGGGTCGAAACAGAAGCCCAGAGAGAGGTAGGTGTAGGAGGCCTGGAGATAGGGGTTGATGAGGTTGTGGAATAATTCTGACAAACCAGGGAGCTCATGGTTGGTTGGCAATAAGAACGATGAAAGTGAAAGTCACTCAGTCGTGTCCAACTCTTTGTGACCCAGTGGGCTATACAGTCCATGGAATTCTCCAGGCCAGAATACTGGAGTAGGTAGCCTTTCCCTTCTCCAGGGGATCTTCCCAACCCAGGTCTCCCATACTGCAGGCGGATTCTTTACCAGCTGAGCCACAAGGGAAGCCCAAGAATACTGGAGTGGGTTCAGTTCAGTTCAGTTCAGTTCAGTCGTTCAGTCGTGTCCGACTCTTTGCGACCCCATGAACTGCAGCATGCCAGGCCTCCATGTCCATCACCAACTCCCAGAGTTCAGCCAGACTCACGTCCATCGAGTCAGTGATGCCATCCAGCCATCTCATCCTCTGTCGTGCCCTTCTCCTCCTGCCCCCAATCCCTCCCAGCATCAGAGTCTTTTCCAATGGATCAACTATTTGCATGAGGTGGCCAAAGTACTGGAGTTTCAGCTTTAGCATCAGTCCTTCCAAAGAAATACCAGGTCTGATCTCCTTCAGAATGGACTGGTTAGATCTCCTTGCAGTCCAAGGGACTCTCAAGAGTCTTCTCCAACACCACAGTTCAAAAGCATCAATTCTTCGGTGCTCAGCTTTCTTCACAGTCCAACTCTCACATCCATACATGACCACAGGAAAAACCATAGCCTTGATTAGACCT
>NW_011494730.1:474780-475289 GCF_000754665.1 Bison bison bison
ACAGCTATCTAGGTTGGTCATAACTTTCCTTCCAAGGAGTAAGCGTCTTTTAATTTCATGGCTGCAATCATCATCTGCAGTGATTTTGGAGCCCAAAAAACACTGTTTCCACTGTTTTCCGATCTATTTCCCATGAAGTGATGGGACCAGATGCCATGATCTTCGTTTTCTGAATGTTGAGCTTTAAGCCAACTTTTTCACTCTCCACTTTCACTTTCATCAAGAGGCTTTTGAGTTCCTCTTCATTTTCTGCCATAAGGGTGGTGTCATCTGCATATCTGAGGTTATTGATATTTCTCCCAGCAATCTTGATTCCAGCTTGTGCTTCTTCCAGCCCAGCGTTTCTCATGATGTACTCTGCATAGAAGTTAAATAAGCAGGGTGACAATATACAGCCTTGACGTACTCTTTTTCCTATTTGGAACCAGTCTGTTGTTCCATGTCCAGTTCTAACTGTTGCTTCCTAACCTGCATACAAATTTCTCAAGAAGCAGGTCAGGTGGTCTGGT
>NW_011494730.1:475716-476821 GCF_000754665.1 Bison bison bison
GACAGATTGAGTGCAGCACTTTCACAGCATCATCTTTCAGGATTTGAAATAGCTCAACTGGAATTCCATCACCTCCACTAGCTTTGTTCGTAGTGATGCTTTCTAAGGCCCACTTGACTTCACACTCCAGGATGTCTGGCTCTAGGTGAGTGATCACACCATCGTGATACCCCTCGTCCAAGGTAAGGAGCAGCACCTATGCTTTGCTGGAGCAGCCGTGAAGAGATACCCCACACCCAAGGTAAGAGAAACCCAAGTAAGACGGTAGGTGTTGCAAGAGGGCATCAGAGGGCAGACACACTGAAACCATACTCACAGAAAACCAGTCAATCTAATCACATTAGGACCACAGCCTTGTCTAACTCAATGAAACTAAGCCATGCCCATGGGGCAACCCAAGATGGGCAGGTCATGGTGGAGAGGTCTGACAGAATGTGGTCCACTGGAGAAGGGAATGGCAAACCACTTCAGTATTCTTGCCTTGAGAACCCCATGAATAGTATGAAAAGGCAAAATGATAGGATACTGAAAGAGGAACTCCCCAGGTCAGTAGGTGCCCAATATGCTACTGAAGATCAATGGAGAAATAACTCCAGAAAGAATGAAGGGATGGAGCCAAAGCAAAAACAATATCCAGCTGTGGGTGTGACTGGTGATAGAAGCAAGGTCCGATGCTGTAAAGAGCAATACTGCATAGGAACCTGGAATGTCAGGTCCATGAATCAAGGCAAATTGGAAGTGGTCAAACAAGAGATGGCAAGAGTGAATGTTGACATTCTAGGAATCAGCGAACTCAAATGGACTGGAATGGGTGAATTTAACTCAGATGACCATTATATCTACTACTGCGGGCAGGAATCCCTCAGAAGAAATGGAGTAGCCATCATGGTCAACAAAAGAGTCCAAAATGCAGTACTCGGATGCAATCTCAAAAATGACAGAATGATCTCTGTTCGTTTCCAAGGCAAACCATTCAATATCACAGTAATCCAAGTCTATGCCCCGACCAGTAATGCTGAAGAAGCTGACATTGAACAGTTCTATGAAGACCTACAAGACCTTTTAGAACTAACACCCAAAAAAGATGTCCTTTTCATTATAGGCT
>NW_011494730.1:477143-496366 GCF_000754665.1 Bison bison bison
CAAAAACAAGACCAGGAGCTGACTGTGGCTCAGATCATGAACTCCTTATTGCCAAATTCAAACTTAAATTGAAGAAAGTAGGGAAAACCACTAGACCATTCGGGTATGACCTAAATCAAATCCCTTATGATTATACAGTGGAAGTGAGAAATAGATTTAAGGGACTAGATCTGATAGATAGAGTGCCTGATGAACTATGGAATGAGGTTCATGACATTGTACAGGAGACAGGGATTAAGACCATCCCCATGGAAAAGAAATGCAAAAAAGCAAAATGGCTGTCTGGGGAGGCCTTACAAATGGCTGTGAAAAGAAGAGAAGTGAAAAGCAAAGGAGAAAAGGAAAGATATAAGCATCTGAATGCAGAGTTCCAAAGAATAGCAAGAAGAGATAAGAAAGCCTTCCTCAGCGATCAATGCAAAGAAATAGAGGAAAACAACAGAATAGGAAAGACTAGAGATCTCTTCAAGAAAATTAGAGATACCAAGGGAACATTTCATGCAAAGATGGACTCGATAAAGGACAGAAATGGTATGGACCTAACAGAAGCAGAAGATATTAAGAAGAGGTGGCAAGAATACACAAAAGAACTGTACTGGAGTGGGTAGCCTATCCCTTCTCCAGCGGATCTTCCCAACCCAAGAATCGAACTTGGGTCTCCTGCATTGCAGGCAGATTCTTTACCAACTGAGCTATCAAGGAAGCCCTTGGCAATAAGATGTAAACCCAAAAAATTGTGTGGACAAGTCTAGGAAGCAAGGTGGAGCCGAGAAGGTGGTTGCAGAAGTTGTAGCCAGAGAGAAGGTCGGAGGGTGGTCAGAGGCTAGAAGACAAGGTGGCCTTGGGTCTGTTCCTTCCCCGTGGTGTTGAAGCAAGGGAGAGTCACAGGACCACCAGGGAGCACCTTCTTCTCATCAAGATTAACAGATCCACTAGGATCCCAAAAGGAAAGAGATGTTACATTCCAGTTACCCAAATTAATGAACAGACTGTACAGAGGTGAGGGCAGGATGGAGAGAAATCAATAAGGTGTGGGATAGGAACCTCAGGCTTGCAAGAAAGGGAGCTGTTACTACCCCAGATCTGCAAGGGAGGAGCATGGAAGATGCAGTTGTAGGGAGAAGGTTGCATGGCAGGATCTGTGGCCTCATAGAGGGTTGTAACCCACTCCCAACTGCATGGGAGGGAAGGAGGGAAGGAAAGGGTGGGAGTAGGGGATGGAAGCCATGACCCCATTCTCCCTGCTTCCAGTACCTCCAATTGACCAACCAACCAGCCAATGGAGAAAAGCCTGTTGAAGAACTGCACTGATCAGCCTCCTCCAGCACTGAGCAGGATAAGAGAGCAGAAAGTGGATCTGAAGATGCATGTGGAAGACAGCCAGTGGTCCAGCATGTTCAAGTCCCTTTGTCTGTGAGCGCCAAGCAGTCAGGCTTCTTCCCAGAACAGAAGCAAAGGCAAGCCCAAAAGCTTATTGTTGCTGGGGCTGATTCCAAAACACACCATCCTGGGAACCCAACCTTCTGCAGCAGCCTGGGCAAGGTGACCTGCGGCACAGCCACCTCTCTCCTCCGGCACTAAGACCCAGTTTCCTGACTCATGGACTCTTCAAAGTCAGAAGGCAGAAAGCAAATGGCCCTCTCTGATCCTCCTGTCAATCCTGTATCTGGGCCCAGGACTTATTTTCAAACCAACCAAGCGTCAGAAAGTCACACATCAGGCTTATCTCTCCTGCCACTCATCTCCAGAAAGCCCTTCTCCCTGTCCCTGTCATTCCCAGACAAATAGACTCCCTCCCCCACCCCAGATCCTAATAAATGTCTGCACTTAGGGAGCAGTACCCAGCCCTGCAGAGGCCCCCAGCAGCCCCAGCTGTGCTCGGCTTTGATTGCAGATGAACCCTTGTCTGGCTCTCCCAGCCAGGAAGAAATGAGCAGCCCAGTCCATGGATGCAAGGAGGGTCACCATCCCTCGCCCAGCCATCTCCCTCTGCCCCAGAGACTCGAAACCGGTTTCCATCTCTCTCCGCTATCCACAACAGGGGCTGGATGTAGCATCTATGACTTCTTCCTGGAATCAGGCTGAGACAGGTCTGCTGGGACCCCAGACCCAGGGCATCCACCCTCCCTGTAGACTTCGCTTGCCCTTTGACAGTGACAGGTGGTATTGGTGCAGGAACTGCCCCCAGGTAGTGTTTTTTGACCCCATTTCCTGATTGGAATCCTTGCTCTTCTGTAATTAGCCCTGGAGCATTCGTTCATTCACTCCCTCAATTGTTCACTCAATGAACACTCATCCTTCAAAGCACAATTCTAGGTGCTGCTCTGGGCTTGGAGGGGAACAAGACAGATAAAGTTTCCTTTCCGCTTCTGTGGAATCCCCACTTTAACTGGGGAGGCAGGCAATAAACAAGGAGAAAATGAACTGACGAGATGGAAAAGACAAGGGGTGGCGGGTGGGCCGGGGGGAGGGAGGAAAAGAACAAAAATGGTGATGGGGAAGAATTCTCTGAGGAGGTGACGTTTGAAAAAAGATCGTGAGCAATGATCTGGGCTCTTAGAACCCATTTCCCAAAAAAATTGGGGTAATTTTAATCATGGCTGTCTCTCCAGTTTGATAAAGAATTCAACAAGTTAATATACATCAAGCACTTGGCCCAGGGCCTGGCATATAATAGTGCCCAATCAATTGTAGCTCTGTGTCTAGCTAAGGAAACGGGGACTTGGGGAGGCACAGCAGATCAGACAGGACGCCTGGCCCAAAGGTTTGCTCGCCTGGTCGCCTGCAGGAGGGCTTCCTGGAGGAGGCTGTCAGCACTGGCCAGCTGTTTGCCTGAGGCCGGCCCACACATCTAAATCAAGAAAGCTCATGCCTTGGCTGAGAGGACCCCAGCATCTTGGACTCCTGAGCCAGGGGAGAGCCTGGACCTCCGTACTGCCTGAGTCACAGCCTCTACTCACCCCTGCCTGGGTCCCTAAGCCACCACCTTAGTTTCCCATTAAGGCTGGAATCTACCACCAGCCCCCACATTCTGCTCTGAGTCACTCAGAGCCCTAGCATTGAATGAACCCGGAATATTGATGACCTACTTCAGGAAAGCCAGCCCACCCAAAACTCACTGCCCTTGTGACCGATGGCCTCCACTGTACTGCCACCTCTCCAGGCTCAGCTCCTCCAATTAGCCTAGCCCTGTTCTCTGCCCCAGGAAGCAGAATCCCATTTCTCCTCCATCCTAAGGGTGGGAGAGCCTCACTGGGGCCAGAGGGAGGAACAGACAGACCCAAGGGACAGAGGTCAGCCTGGGGCAGGCAGGACAGAACACTCAGCGCCAGAGCACCACGTGTTTCCCTTCCCCCCACCCCCAGGCCTCCACGCTGCCCTACAAACGCCACCAGTCCTGACTGATGGCAGGAAATTGGTCCCCGCTAAGCGCATCTCAGGAGAACTGATAAATCCTCATCGGAGAGGGGGAGAGAGGCGGAGTGAGGGGAGAGCTAGGGGGGCTGATGGGAATGGTAGGGAAGGGGAGGGCTGCTGTTCTGCTGAGACAAGGCCCATCGCTCTTAGCCCTGGGCCCCTCTTCTGCCTCTGGGGTACCTGTGGGCAGGGGGACAGTGATGAGCAGACAGCAGGCTTCTATGTCTCTCTCCGTGTGAGGCCTTCCTTTGCCCTTTCCACTAACTACAGTCCATCTCGTTCCTCCATCAAGGCCCAGCTGGTATCCTCCCCTCCCGGCCAGAAGCCTTCCAAGATCCTTCCAGTAAGATGCCAGCTCCACTGGTGGGCACTTCTGTATGCCAAGCCCAATGCTAAGCAAGTCATATGCAGTATCTCATCAATTTTCATAACTCCCTAAGAAGTAGGAACTGTTACAGCCATTCGGCAGGTGAGGAAAGTGGGGCTCAGAGAGGTTAAGTGACTCATCAAGGACACACAGCTGGTAAACGGTGGTAAACTGCTGGTGAGACTGGAGTTTGAAACAAGGTCCCACTGACTCCATGGCCTGCCTGCTTCACCACAGCGTTCTCCCACCTTTCTCTCCTCTCAGCACCTGATGGAGACTCTGCTCCGTTCCTAGACAGGCTACAGGTTGTCCTGTCGCTGTCTACCTCCCCCATCAGACTGTGAGGTTTTCCAGGGCAGGGCCATGTCACATGATCCCCCTCGAGTCTGCTCATCGCAGGCATCATACTCCTTTAAAGGACTCAATTCGACAAGACCCAGAGCAGAGACTGCCCACTGGCCCCTCCTCCTGTGTTTCTGCACCCTCACCTCACCAAGCAGGAGCATCCCCACCCACTGATTCTGCCAGGCTCCATCTCAGGGCCTCTACACGTTCCTCCTGGCATCACTGAGCCTCTCCTTACAGTGTTTCCAAAATCTCGATGAGCCTTTGCATTTTAAGCAGCTGCGATTGTATCAGATTCCACCCCGCCTCCCCTGGTCTTTCCAGCCGCTCAGCTCTACCCAAGTTTGATGAACTGATCTCGGTTAGATAAATCCCATCAGCTGCCGGCTTTGCTCAGACTCTGGGAATGACATTTCTCTGGTTTGTTCAGTTTTAATGCAAAGGAGACACTCGTTCCTACTGAAAACCTTCAAGGCCAGGTGAGACTAATAAAGAGTTTTATACAAACGGCCCCACTCCGCCAATCTGGGCCAAACGGCTGGCTTCTGGCTCCCTGTGGTTTCTGGAAGGCAGGAAGCCGCAGACAGCAGACCACGGAGGGCGCCAGCGAGACAGCCTTTCTCTTGGCTTCATGGTAATTGGCAGCATTTCCATGCATTTCCATGTGGGATTATGCCATAAATTTACTTGGCTCCAAATGGGGATGCTCACAGCAGGGAATGCAGGAGGAGGCTGGGAGGGGGGTGGCGGTGAGAAGGGGTAGGAAGTGCCCCCAGAGTCTAGGCCCATCACCCCACAGCCAGTCCTCTCTCTGAACCCCACAGGCAGCCCTGTTGAGGGCTGACTCTCCCTGGGGGGGAGGCCTGAGAATCTGCAGCCAGGAACAGCTCCCCAGAAGCAGAGGAATCCAGGGGGGACAAGCAAGAATGGAAACCCTGGGCATCAGGGGACAATGCAAGTGTAAGGGACACCCAGAAGCTATGTCACAGCCTCCGACTGGACACAAAGGATGGTCCCCACAATGGGGACACTGCTGTCCCCCTCCTGCTCAGCTGACTAGCTGACCGTTAATCTTTGCCTCTGAAAGCTAGAGCTGGGAGCACTGGGGAAGCAAAAACAAGCAGGACAGAGGGGAGTTGAAGGTTTATGTTTCCCTAATACTTGGGTGTGTTAGGGACTCTTAAGGAGGGGAAGGATAACCTGCTTGGTGGGGGTCCCTGGAGATGAAGTGGCCATGTGGCCACAGACACCACAACACCACAGACACACTCACTCGTGAGCTTTCTCACACGTGCACATTGGCTGAAACCTCTGTGCACAAGCACGCCCACCACTCACCATCACCCACAAGCTCACAAACATATTCTCACTCACAGCACACAGACACGCGCCTATATACCCACGGCCACAAACTTCACAGGGACCTGCATTTGCTATGTGATGAGTTTGGAGTTTTTTTCTTTTTTTATGAATATCGTTTACAAAACTAATTAAGAGGGATTGAAGCCCAGAGCAGAGCTAATGAGCTATTCAAATACCCTGGCGTCAGCCCTACTGGTGAGGTTCCGGGATGTCTTGAGTTAGAATCAGAGGGAAGAGATGCCCCCTCCAGGGTTCTTGTTTCAGCAGGGAGATTCAACTGTGGTCTTGCAGCCTCCTCCCCTCCAAGGGGCCTCCAGCTGGGATGGGGGGAGGGTGGGAAGGGGCACCCTGTAGAAGGGACACTGCCTTGGAGCAGCGATTCCCAAACTTCAGCATCGGGATCATCTAGAGACTCAGGCCCTACTCCCTGAGATGGATTTGTCAGAGGAATAGGTAGTTTCCTCGGTTCTGTCTTGTCACAACAAAAATTTGAAGCGATGGACATTAAAGCCCTCGGACAGACTGTGTCTCAGCTCTCGGAGAGACCATGTTACAGCTCTCGGACAGATCAATGTCACAGCTCCGTGTTACAGCTCAGTTTTATTTAGAAAATAAAGGAAAATACATCCTCAAGGCATGGAAGGGATACCCCATCCTGCATCAAGGGTATGCTGACTCAAAAGACGCGAAGAGAAGAGAGAGAGAGAGAGAGCGTGCAAGAGAGCAAGCCCTGGCCCTTTGGCTCCTCTTTTTATATGTTTTTCTCTCCCTGGGCCTGCCCTATGGAAACTGGGCTGTCCAGGAGTGCTGTTTGTTCTACCTGAGGTCCTCACTCCGGTCCTCGGACCTTCCTTTGTTCTATTTTCATGGGCTTTTCCCTTCTTTGTCTTTTAGCCACCGCCATTCTAGATTCCTTTTTCCTATTCTAACTACCTAACAGATTCAAAGGTCTGGGATGGAACCTGAGGATCTGCATTTCAACGGGCTCTCAGGTACGGCTGCTAGACCTTGGGAGCAGGTCCACACTTGGAGAACTTCTGCCTTTGAGGCCTCTGCTCTAAGAGGCATCTGCCTGGACTCCTGCAGTCACAGGGTTTGAGCTTACAAGGGGTTGTCGGGGAGACAAAAAAAACTCCAGATTCTGCCCTCAACCAAAGGTCCCATCGCACCAAGGGATAAAACCCCACCCAGGGTTCCAGTGAGAACCAGACTCCCACCCTCACTGTGATCTCTTATCTCCACGTAGCGGTCACAGCTCATCCACAGGCACTAGCCCACCTGTCCTTACCTGGCCCTGAAGCCTGACATTCCATTTCACAGGTGAGGAAACCAAAGCACAGAGAGTTGAAGTGATGCGCCCAACCCTAACCCAAAGAGAGCCAGGACCCTACCTCAGGCCTCCAGGCCCCTTTCCAAAAAGCATCCTGCTTTGTCCCACAGGAAGCAGACAAAGTACAATGAAGTCCTACGGAGGGTTCGGAGATTAATGATAACACATGACTCACGCCACAAAGTTGCACAAGCAGCATTAAGCCACAGGAATGGAGCTCCCACTTCTTCCTACTTTGTCCCTCTAAGACAGAACTGACGAAAGCCCAAAAGGTGGCCCGCTCCCCACAAGCCCCCACTGTGCCTTGGAGTCACATGAAGCCAGGGAAGGAGGACATGCCGAGTCAGCACAGAACCTGCCCGGCAAACAGGCAATTTCGCTTCCAACTCCCTGCCTCCTCTCTCAGCCCAGCCTCCAGAATGAGCCTGGCTGGGACCCAGGTTCTTCTGCTTGTAATTAACCATTATCGGCTGGTCGAGTCAATGATACAGTGAACTAGATCAGGCTAGGGCAAGAGACAGGAAGGAACCTTCGCCCCTTGAACATGAGGGAGCCCACATAGAATTTCCCTCTATGCGCCAAACATGGCAGACCCTTCTGGGCCTCAGACTTCTCAACATGGATGCCCCCAAAGAAGAATTTTTTGCTTATTTATTGAACATCCAGTCTGCCAAGCAGCTCATAGGCCCTATCACCAATCTTCACAATAAGCCTGGTGCAGCTTTCACTATATTATCCCTAATTTATACATAAGGCAACAGACACAGAGAGAGGAAGTAGCTTGCGTATGCTCACACAGCTGGCAACTGAGTCACAATTTTGACTCATTTCATTATGACTTCAAAGACTGTTGCTTTTCTCAGGATTCTCTTTCTCAAGAACTCCTATTTACCCATCAAACCCAGTGTCACAGTGTTATTTCCTACGTGATGCCCTCCCTCATTCTCTCTGTTCACCTCCCCCAAGCAGGGTGAGCCATTCTTATTAGAATTCCGAATGAAGTTTTGACTTAGTGGCATTTGACTGGAGGGCCTAGGAGCTCCTGCATTTTGCTCTGCTAATTATCCCTTCTCCTTAAACTACACATCCAAGGAATAACAGGAAAAAAAAAAATGGCACTTTTTATTAGCTAGGTCAGTGTCTGATATCCCCAGGGCATAACTGCTGTGCACAACCCTAAATCCAAAAGATAAGTAAAGCAGTGGCCAACCCCAACGCAGTAGACTCTAGAATTATTTGAAAAGAGAATGAGGCTTAATATCTGGCTCCAATCTTGGTTCCAGAACTTTTATGAGTTTGAAAACCCAATCAGAAGAGACAACCAGGGGACGTGTCTCAAAGGCATGTTGGAATCATAAGCCCAGTCTTCATTTCAGTTTTTGTTTCACGTCGTTTGGAGGGTGAGTACTAATGGAGACTGGGGGTGGGAGCCAAAGTCCCCCAGAGCCACCCCTTAACACTGACCCAGGTGAGTACTAATGGAGACTGGGGGTGGGCGCTAAAGTCCCCCAGAGCCACCCCTTAACACTGACCCGGGTGAGTACTAATGGAAACTGGGGGTGGGAGCTAAAGTCCCCCAGAGCCACCCCTTAACACTGACCCTGCTTGGCTTGGGTTTAGTTGCACCACAAGGACTGAGCGAAGTGAGAACACAGCCCCCCTGGCGGCAGGTAAGCAGGACCCAGCCTCCTGAATCTGGCCTCCTTTGGGGGACATGATCCTGGTGGATCAGACTTTTCCCTCCCCCACAGTGCTCTGCTCCCACAGCACCTGTTCATTATGCCCTTGCTCTGCCCATTTGCCTTGTCCTGGCCCAGCTCTAACCCGCCTGCAGGTCCTCAGGGTCTGGCCCAGGGGCTACTCCAGATGCAGAACAGACAGGTGAAGACAGGGTATGAAACACAGGAACAAAGGCTTCTGGGTAAGGGATCCTCCCAAGAAGTCAGAACCAGAATCTTCAAAAAAACACATGGAGAGAAGGAGCAGGGAAAGGCTGGAGACCAAACAGTTGGAAAACAGAGAGCAAGACTGAAATGCCAGCAGGTGGGCAGGTGAGCTGGCAAGGAGGTCAACAGGGCCTTGAAAGTAATAATGAGAATGTGATATTCATCCAGGAGCAAAGGGGAGTGACATGATCCGAGCCATGCTTGGAGAGATCTCTGTGGGCCTCGATGGGAAACAGACAGATGGGGGGCAGCCAACACTGCAGGGAGCACTTCTGAGGCCTCCTGCGTGTCCCCAGTCAAGGCCACAAGAATCACTTCCTGTGATGGTTCATTTTATGTGTCAATTTGACGGTGCCACAGGGTGCCCAGCTAGTTGGTCAGACATTATTCTGGATGTTTTTGTGACAGTGTTTTTGGATGACATTAACATTTAAATCCATGGGCTTGAATAAAGCAGATTGCCCTCCATAATGTGGGTGGGCCTCATCCAAACAGCTGAAGACCGGAATAAAATAAAAAACCCTCCTCATAGGGCAAACAGGAATTCAGCAGACCACCTTTGGACTAGAACTGCACCGTCGGCTCTCCTGGGTCTACAGCCCACATTGTAGATTTAGACTTGCCAGTCTCTGTAATCATGTGGGCCGATTTTTATACTAAATGCCTTTATATGTGTGTGTATTGGTTCTGTTTCTCAGGAAAACCCTAACTAATAGAGCTCCCATCACAGAAGCTCACCCAGATTGGCTACCCAGCAATAGTGCACGATAGGAGTGCTAAGTTGCTTCAGACTCTTTGCAACCCCGTGGACTATAGTCCAGCAGGCTCCTCTGTCCATGGGATACTGAAGGCAAGAATAGTGGAGTGGCACATTAGGGACAAGACACAAAAGCAAAGTCAAGTCTGGTCCATTCTACCTGCCCCAAGGCACTGGCCCAGCTTCTCAGCCCAAGGTTCTGGTCTGCTGCTGCTAAAGGTAATAATAGCCACATAAAGTGTATACTAAGTTCATAACATATCACACATATTAACTCATGTAATCCCTCAACAACCCTGAAGATAGGTATTATTATGATATCCATTTTATAAATGAGATAACCAGGTCACAGAGAGGCTCGGTAGCTAGCCCAAAGTTACAAAGCTTGTGAGTGAGACAGCTGGAACTCAAACCCAGCAATCTAGCTGGCTACAGAGTCTGGGATATTTTATTTCATTGTAGGAAAATATACATACCCTACAATTTACCATTTTTAACCATTTTAAAGTGAACAATTAAGTGGCATTAAGGGCATTCACGTTGTTGTACAACCATTACCACCTTCCATCTCCCGAGATTTTTCATCATCCCAAACTGGAACTCCATACCCCTTAAACAATAACCCTGCATGTCCTCCTCCCTCAACTGGTAATCTCTATTCTATTTTCTGTCTCAGTGAACTCCAGGTTCTTCACATAAATGAAGTCATACAGTTTTTGTCTTTTTGTGTCTGTCTGATTTCACTCAGCAGAATGTCCTCAAACTTCATTCGTGTTGTTCTAAGTGTCAGAATTTCTTTCCTTTTTGAGACTGAATAACAGTCCATCATACATGTATATTACATTTTGTTTATCCACTCATCCATTGATGAATGAACATTCTCCCTTTGGGCTATTGTGAATAGTGCTTCTGTGAACACTGATGTACAAATATCTGTTCGAGCCCCTTCTTTCAAATCTTTTGGGTATATACCCAGAAGCAAAGTCTGGAATCTTGAGTACTATGCGGAACTGTCCCTAAACAGTTTTAGACTTCTCTACAAAGGCAAAGAAAGCCACCTCCCTCCCCGTCTCTTCCCACCCTAGCTGCTTTCCCTCCCACTGTTGGTCTCCACTCTCCATATATCCCTGTCTCCAGCATAAGCCTTCCCTAACTCCAGGCTTTTATCTATCCTTCCACCCCTGTGTCTCTCAGGTATCTCAAACTCAACACACCCAAATTAGAATTTTCAGTTCATCCTCCCCCAAGTGTCACCATCTAGTCACTGGCACCTACAGCAAGCCTGAAACTGGAACCAAAATCCTGGGTGTCATCCCAGACACCTCCCTCTCCTGCCCTCACTTAACACGCACCATCCACTGCCAAGGCTTGTCAACCCTAACCTCCAAACAGCCCTGGAATCTCTTCACTTCTCTCCATCTTCAGTCTCAGCAGTCTCACCTCCCAGGCCAATGCTATTCTTTGCCTGGACCACTGCATCAAACCTCCCCTCCAATTTCTTTGCATCCACTCTCTGCAGACTAGCAATCAATTCTTGACAAGGCAGGAATGACCACAGGCAAACTTTCCCTGGTCTTCTGTTGCTTGTAGGATGAGGTCCAAAGCCTTTATGATGACCCAGAAAGCCCCAAAGATCCACTGCCTGCCACTTTTCCAGCCTCCTTTTATGCACCCCCAGCCCTGGAGGAACTTCTTGCAATTCCTCCAAGGAACTTGCTCTGTAATACCCCCGAGTCTTTGCACCCACTGTTCCCTCTGCCTGTAACACTCTTCCTCCCCAACACATCTTTGCCTGGACCAGTTCATACTCACTCTTTAGGCTTCAGGAAAAATGTCCCTTCCTCAAAGAATCCTCCCCTTAACCTTGAGCCCCAGGATGAATCAGGACCCCATGTTGGTCTCACACAGCCCGAGTTGTTTGCCTTCATAGCAACTATGTTTAAAATTATGATATAATTATTAGAATAATTATTTCTCCCCTCTCCATCTCTTCCACATGACCATGAGCTCCATGGGTGCAGGGTCTTTGCCCGTCTAGTTCCTCATTGTACCTGCAACACCATTGCTCAAAATATTATGTTTCAGATGAGTGTTATTAAACATCAAAGTACCTGACATCAGAAATGACCTTCAACTATTAGTAAATCCCATTGCCACCCATCCTGACTCTACCAAAGCATGGCTATTCACCAAAACACACACCAGCAGTTCCACACAGGCACCTGGTAACACACACATGCACTCTCATAGGCACCTGTGACACACTGACACCCACAGCCATCACACACAGGCTTATGTGTGTGACACAAGCAATACACGCACCCCCAGGCCACACACTCACACACAGACATGCACATAGGTAGACATGTGACATCATCCCCAGGTATCACATGTGCACACTGCCATACGTTGTCACACGGATGGTCACGCACCCGCAGCCTTGGTCACAGACACATATGCAAACACTAGCACACACATGGCCTTGCACGTAGCACATAGTGTCACTCACAGTCTCACACCCACACAGCCCCACACTCCTACACTCTCAGCCAGCTTCCAGGTGACAACTGGGGTGGCTTCTACGAGCCCCAGGGCTGGGACAGCCCTTCTCAGCTCCTGGATGTGAATCTCTCCCCAAGGCCCCCCAGAAGCCTTCTAGCCCTTTCCAGCTCATTCCAGCCTCTCTCTCAGTCATCTGCCCACCAGCCCAGTCATCTTGAGTCCCAGACTATAGGTTTGAGGCTGGAGCAGATGTGAGAGGCAGGGCTGAGGGGATAGGACCCACTCAGCAGAACTGATCACTACTCCAGCACCACTGGGAATGATTTGCTCTCACATTTTTTATATATTTCCATATGAAATTGCTCGCTCTGATTCTTGGGAAGAATTCAAATGAGAAAAGTCCCACAAACAATGAAAGCGGCTGGGTAATAAGGAGCCATTGTCATTTCCTGGGCTTTGAGCACTTCTCATCCCAGAAAACAGGAACTTAATTACATACAGGAGCTTGGTGTTGCTATCGGGGGTGATGGAAGAACTGGACTCAAAAAGGGATCTACATGGATGTGAATGTGTGTGTGTGTGAGCAGGTGCGTTTGTATCGTGTGTGTGTGCTGATGTGAATGTGTGTCTATTCCACTTTCCTATATCTACCTAGCAAACTTCCCTCGAAACCTAGTGACTTGAAGGGGAAAGGTGGAGGGGGGATGGACTAGGAATTTGGGGTTAGCGGATGCAAACTGTTACACACAGAATGAATAAACAACAAGGTCCTCGGTGTAGCACAGGGAACTCTATTCAGTATCCTGGGGTAAATCATGATGAAAGGAATATAAAAAGAACATATGTGTGTGTGTAACTGAGTCACTTTGCTTGACAACAGAAATTAACACAAAATTGTCAATCAACTACGCATCAATTAAAAATAAATTTTAAAAATTCGTGGCTTAAAATAACAATCATTTTATCATAGCTCACAATTTTGTGGATCAAAATTCAGGCTAGGCTTGGCTGGGTAATTCTCCTGGTCCCTGGAGTGGGAACAGAAATCGTGATTTTCAGCTGGAGAGCAAGGTGGTCTTCTCCAAGATGGCTTCACTCACGTGTGCTGTAACTCGGCAAGGGAAGGAAGGCTGGGCTCCACCAGAACTTTTGACTAGAGCTCTTCACCAGGCCTCTCCAGTAGGATGGTCAGGGTGTCAGACTTCATATGGTGGCTCAGAGCTCTGAGGGGGTCCCTGAGGTAGGCGGAGGTGGCAAGACTTCTTATGGACTTGATTTGGAAGTCTCAGAGCCTCACGTCCACCACATTCCTTTAGTCAAGTAAGTCTCCAGGCCTAGCCAGATGCTCAAGGAAGGGAATCAACCTCCATATGTCTCAGTAGGAAAAAAATAGGACTGTAGTCAATGGAATTCTCCAGGCCAGAATACTAGAGTGGTTAGCCTTTCCCTTCTCCAGGGGATCTTCTCAACTCAGGGATCGAACCCAGGTCTCCCACATTGCAGGCAGATTCTTTACCAGCTGATCCACCAGGGAAGCCCAAGAATACTGAAGTGGGTAGCCTATCCCTTCTCCAGAGGATCTTCCCAACCCAGGAATTGAACTGGGGTCTCCTGCATTGCAGGCAGATTCTTTACCAGCTGAGCTACCAGGGAAGCCCCAGGAAAAGTCACAGTGCATCTCTAATGCACCACAGTGTCTATCACACTCTGAGAAGCCATCACAGTAGTGAGAAGACCCTGCATTTACAAGCACATTAGTGGGACTTCTCTGGTGGTCCAGCAGTTAAGACACTATGCACCCACTGCAAGGGGCACAGGTTTGATCCCTGGTTGGGGAACTAAGATGGCATGGGTTCCATCCCTGGTCAGGGAACTAAGATCCCTCGTGGCACACAGTGTGGCCAAAAAATAGGAAACAAATGAACTAAAGAGCGCATTAGAGGTGGTATGCTGCAGTCCATGGGTTCACAGAGAGTCAGACACGACTGAATGACTCAACAACAAGAGGTGGGTTTGAATCCCAGTGCCTCTGCTCACAAGCTGCATGGCCTTGAGCAACCTAAATAATTCCTCGAGGGCTCAGTCTCCTGATCTGTCAAAGGCTGTTGTGATGACTCATATGCAAGATTCAGGCAACAGCATTTAGTGAGCACCTACTGTATGCTAGATGGCCAGTGCCTGTGCCTTTCCCCTTGCTTTCCTCCCCCACTCTCCTGCCCCAGCACGTGCCTAAGGGGACTCTAGAGATGCAGGAGAAGGGTAGGAGAGAGTCCAACAGCCTCTGAGGTCACATTAGAAGCCGACCAGCAGCAGCCTGGCTCCTGCCAGCCTCCTGATGGTCCTGTCTGCTCCCGTGCCAAGGCCCAAGGTGAGCCCAGGAGCCTCGGCCATCTGGTCCAGCTGGGCCAGCGAGAGGCAGCTTTGCCAGCTCAGGGGCGGCCCTGGCTAACAATGGTGTTAATTTTTCATTTGTTTGTTTGATTTTCTGCAGTGAATGAGGAATGTTGCAACAACATCTGGAGCCGCCCCCAGCGGAAGCCTGCAGAGCGGCAGTGGCAGCGGTGACAGCTCAGAACGCAGGCCTCTCACCGTGTGGACATCCACGCATCCACCAGCACACACAGACTATGTGCACGTGGCCATGTCTACATGTCCACACGTACACATGAACATGCGTGTGTGTTTGTACACCACACAAGCATGCCCTGTACGTGTGTGCTTGTGTGTGCATGTGTGTTCAGACGTGTGCATTCACACCTATGACCCATACACACATGGCCATGCCTGTGTGCACAGATGCACATGCTTACATGTGTGTTCAGACGTGTGCATTCACACCTATGACCTGTACACATATGGCCATGCCTACATGCACAGATGCACATGCTCAGATGCACAGGCCTGGCCACAGACACAATCACAGCCACAGCACTGGGACTGAGATAAGGGATCCTAGTTCTGGGCTGGAGCTTGGGAAGGCCACAGCCCCAGGGATGCCCCAAGAATCTGCGCTCTCTGTGCCCCATTCAAGTCAGCAAAAGCCAAGCCTGTCCTTCAATCTGGAACTGGAGCCCAGCTTCCCAGCCCCTCCTCTTGGCGACACAGATTTCCCTGTCCTTGCCCTGCTCCTTCCCTAGACCTGGCCCTGCCCCAGCCTGATCACAGCTCCCAGTCCCTATCCTGGAGGCTGATGTGAACAGCTTCCCCCTCTGCTCCCAGCAGCCTGCTCACCACACCCCCTCCCAGTGTGCTGGCGGACAGTCACCTCCCCTCCTTGAATGATGCTTTCTCTGGTTGTGAAATTGGAGGGTTGCCTAGTCAATTTGTTGACTAGACTACCACAGCCCAGGGGCACATCTGCGTGGAGCCGCAGGGCTGTGTGCCTACTCGTGTATGTGCCTGGGTGGACCTACACACGTGCTTACGTGCGTGTATTTGTGCCGCCGAGTCTACCTTTGCATGTCAGTGAGTACCTACACATCTGTCTCCACACATCTGTGAACGTCTGTGTCTGTGACTCTGTGTGTAACTCTGCATTTTAAGTGTGTCTGTGTGTTTATATATCTGTGCTTGTGTGCTTCTAGGTCATTGTCTGATCATTGCATGTCCTTATGTCATGAATGCCCTTACATGTATGTGAACCTGCAGAGCTGTGTGTGTTGATGTGCAGGTGTGCATACTTACGTCTCCATGCTTTTACACATATGTCAGTGCGCCTGTGACTGCGTGTCAGTATGTCGGGCTCCCCGGGTGTCACCAGTGGTAAAGAACCCGCCTGCCAACGCAGGAGACGTAAGAGATGCGGATTCGATCCCTGGGTAGGGACGATCCCCTGGAGGAGGAAATGGCAACCCACTCCAGTATTCTTGCCTGGAGAATCCCATGGACAGAGGAGCCTGGCCGGCTATAGTCCACAGGGT
Source organism: Bison bison bison (assembly GCF_000754665.1). NCBI lineage: Eukaryota > Metazoa > Chordata > Mammalia > Artiodactyla > Bovidae > Bison > Bison bison. The sequence goes on from NW_011494730.1 coordinate 493,090, forward strand.
TACAAAGAGTCAAACATGACTGAAGCACCTTAGCACGTGTGCAAGACAGAGCACGGCTGCGTGTATGTCAGTGTGTGCCTGTGTCTGCATGTATGTGTTGGAAGCCGGGGTAAAAGCAGGAAGGAGCTCAGTGTCAGGACATGATCCTTGGTTTCTTTCAAGCTCCGGCTCCATCCGGACTCAGCCATCCAGCTGGGTGGGAAGCAGGCAGCGAGAGAGAACAGAGCTCCCCAGACCAGAAGCGGGTGTCTGCCCAGTGGTGCAGTGTGGTCACAGAGGCCAGAAGGCACAGGGGCAAGTCTGTGTCCCTGAGGCCCCTGGCCCCTCACCTGGCAGCAGGCCGAGGATCTTCAGAACCAATGGACAATGGGGAAACCTCGCATTTTGTTCCCTGTGTGCCCCTGCATCTCCTGTGGGTCTCCTTGCGGGCTCCTCCCCTGGACCCTCTCCCTGCACACAGGTGTGTGTCACTGATCAGCTTTATCCTTTCTCTCATTCATCCTTTCCCAGGCAGAGTGTCCACATCTCTCTCTCTCACACACACACACACTCACAGTGCACAGGCCTTGGTCTCCATCCTACTCACACTCCTTGTGAAATACTCTGGCACACATTTCCCTGGGTCTCCATGATTCTTTCCTTCTCCATCCCCTCATGCCCTTCTCCCAGTGTTGGCAAGAACAAGGTCTTTGTCCTAACTGCTGTAGTAAGGTTCTTGGGTTGCTAATAATAGAACCCAATGAACAGCATGGGATTTTTAAAGTGGGATGTTATGAGGATACAGGGGTGTCTTGTGAAACTCAGTGGCAGAACCAGAGCCCAGCATCCAAAGGACTATAAATCTGATGGGAACACAGAACCTTCTGTCTTCATCTTCTCTCCCCTCTTCCTTCTCTTTCAGCTTCTCCTTGCACTTGATTAACCAAGGATGGCTGCTACCCCACTCCTGAGCTCAAGGTACCTCATTTCCAAAGACTAGCCAGGACTGACCAGCACCGGTGGTTCCATGACTGTGAGAGAGGAAATATGAGTGGCGAAGCTTGGGTCAGTTATTGATTTGTGGTCCAATCAGCAATGACTGGGAGCGGAGTTACGTGGAAACATGGCTGCCAAGCCCCACCCCCTGGGTATGCCCAGCAGTTCTCAGACAGAAGATCTCAAGTTCAGTGCCCCGCAGGGTGAATGAGGCACCCAGGGTCAGCAGGTAAGGAGTCCTACGGTACTGGATGTGCAGGCCTGGGTCTCAAGAATGCAGATGGCAGTGGGTGCCATGGATTGAATTGTATTCTTGTCCAACTCATGTACTGAATTCATCGGGTGCATGCTGACTCTCAGTGTGGCTATATGTAGAGATGGGAAGTAATTAAAGTTAAATGAGGTCTTTAGGGCGGAACCCCCATAGACCAGAAACTTGATCTGGGACTTCTAGCCTGCTTAACTATGAGAAAATTAATTTCTGTGGTTTAAGCCACGCAGTCTGTGGTGTTTTATTATGGCAGCCTGAGCTGACTAATATAGTGGGTTTATCCATTTCCGAGTCTTCAAAAGGTAGTGATGTGAAATCTACAGGACACCATGAGATCTCCCGGGACTGAGGAGAGGACCTGGGAGTAGCCCACACTACGATCTGTTCCCCAAGAGCACCCTGTCTTTCTGATTGGATCTGCACTGTCCACAACCCTCCGAGCCCCAGCTTAGGGGCAGCACCCAGCAGCACCCGCTCCTCTGCCTCCCTTCTAGGTATACAGCTCCATCCTCCCACCACACCCGCAGGCTGGCGGGTGACACTCTGCACGCCGTGTCACCTCTTCCTGGCTTCATTCTTACCTCTACCTATCCTGGTCCTGCCCTCCTGCACATCACCAACTAAGAAATCCCCCAGGTTGGGGTCACGGACAGTGGTGCTCATATAAGCATCAGCACCTCCCCGCTCCCGAGGCAGGTGACCCTGTTAATGGAACGAGAGCTCCAAACCATGGTGAGAATGGGAAGAAAGGCTTCTGTCACTCATCGATCCAGTCATTATGTGACATTTCTTTAGGTGAAGCAAAGACACTGAGAGACTCCGGGTCCTGCTCATGGGCAGGACCACAAACTCATCAGTCCGGGCTCCTCCATCACTTTTGCTCTGAGACACAACAAAGGCCGCTCAGCCTCAGAATAGCTAAACCAGCTGGCTGCCAGTGGGCTTTCAACGCATGCCTGAGAGCACTCATTTCAAAGCACGTGGTCTCCCCAGCCTCAGGTTAAGAACTGGGTTCACAGTCTGCGGGGAATCTGCTGGCAGCTGACAATAATCATTCTTTTCTCTGACATTTAATGAGCACTTACTATGTGCCAAGTACTATGCTAAGCACTCTACAGACATCATCTTGTTGAATTCTCAGCCTCTCTGTTCAGATAGGTCTTATGATACCCATTTTTTTAGACAAGAAAATGAAGCCTCAGAGGTTAGATAACTTGCCCAAGAACCACTAGCTAATTAGTGGCAGAGCCAGGATTCCAATATAGTCTGTCCAACTTCAAAGCCAGAACTCTGAGCCTCTGTGTCCTGTCCTCACTACCAGGACAGGCATGTGTGGCTGGGGCAGTGGTCAAGGGGTAACTGTGTGTGGCTGAGCGGTCTACCCTTGCCTGCAGCTGACGACGACAGAGACTGAAAAGACAAAAGCTGACCAACCCCTATGAGAACAAAAAATTCGGAGATTCTTCCAGCATCTGTCCTCACTTACCCAATAATTCTGCACTGCCTGGTTCCCTGCTTCAAGTGCGTGTTCTTACTTGAACTGTACGCCTCTGGAGGGCGGGACCTGGACCCCCTCTCACCCACATTCCCCGGGGCTGCACAAAGTGGAAATTCAGTACCAGCTTTCCCCATGGTTGTATTCTGGTTGGTTAAGTGGGTGGTGGATTTGGTTGTTTGAATTGTCAGGTGGTTGCTTAGATGGTGGGAGGGTCAATCAGTCAAATGTTGATACAGTTGGATGATGTCAACATGTGGGGTGAGTCTAGGGGAATTTCCTGAGTGGGCCACTTACCATTTGATCCCAACAGGAGTTTCCTTGGGGCTAGAAAAACTCTCCCCAGGAGGAAATACAGAATCTTCTAATGCTTCTCGCTTCCTTTTTCCCCTCCCCCTGCCCAATCCCAGGCTTGCAACAAGGATCGGGGTGGTCTTCCTTCCTCTCATCAGCTCCAAATTGTCAACTGAAGAGGACCCGGTCCCTGGGAGGGGCACTGAGTAGCCTGGCATGGTCAGCCCTGGAAGCACACGGGT
>NW_011494730.1:496466-512241 GCF_000754665.1 Bison bison bison
TCCTTGGTTGAATGCGTGGGCCACGGGGTGGCTTCCTGAAGTCTGGGATGCTGCAGCGTAGAGAACAAGGAGCCCAGTGCTTGGGAGAAGCTCTGCTCCTCCTGCCCAGGAAAAAGGTCATGTGCTCCGATATGAGTAATTAATTTTCTCCGAGCCGTGTTGAAAAGGTTAACCTGATTTATGGCACGCAATTGAGTGTAGAATGGGTTGTGTATCTTGTAAAAGGCCCGTTCTGGTGTCTGAGTCTATAGATTCGCTCGCAGCTGGGCATCAGCTGGGATCTGGCCCTTCTTTTATGCCTTTATGAGGAATTCACGGGAAAATCCCAGAGAGAGCCCCACTTGGCCAGAAAGTCGCTTCCTGGACTCCAAACCCTAGGGAGGGGTCATTGGCGGGTACAAAGGAGGGAGTCTTCTGCTCCTGTCACAACCCGCAAGTCAGCTTCAGCCTCAGCCTCAGCCTTAATTTTCAGGCAACCCAGAGTTCAGAAAGAAAAGCCCATCACTGGGCTTGAGTTCTGAGTTCAAAACTAGGTTCCTCCACTGACCTGATTCTGAAATGGGGTGAAGACTCCTTGCCCTCTGACCTTTCTTCTTGCCATTTACTAGCTGTGTGAGCCTAGGCAAGTTACCTAACCTCTCTGTGCCTTTGTTTCCTAATCTGCAATAATAATAGTACCTATCTCATAAGGTTGTTATGAGGATTGCATGAGTTGACATTTACCACCTCATTGTATATGGAGCACAGGGTCTGTTAAATAAACAAAATGTGAAGATGAAGGAGGCTTAGATGTCTAGGTGTTCTCAGGGAGGTGTCAGGCAAGCACCATCACCTAAGTCTTAGCTCCAGCTGAGAAGGGTGCCAGTGGTCCTAGGGCGTCAAGGACAGATGGGACTATGTTGAACAAAAAGGGAGCTGATGGAGATGGAACACAGTGGTCAAGAGAAGTTTTCTGCCTGGTGTCTTTCTCTTCTCACCCAGCATGTAAACTTTGCTCTCCAAAGCCCAAGATGCAGGTCAAACCCAAAGATGCTAGTCTAGCACCACCTAGTGGAAAGACTGAAGTCAGCATAGGGTGGCTTCTGGGCCCCTTCTTGGGGCGGAAAAGAAGTTGCCAGAAGGGGAGAAACACTCCACCAGAACCCTTCCTAAGAAACCGATCCAGCTGAGAGCTTTTCACTTTGTGCCCCTGTGGAATATGTTGTTGCTCTTGTTTAGTCACTAAGTTGTGTCTGACACTTTTACAATCCCAGAGACTGTAGCCCACCAGGCTCCTCTGTCCATAGGATTTCCCAGGCAAGAATACTAGAGTGGGTTTCCCTTTCTTCTCCAGGGATCTTCCCAACCCAAGGATCGAACCTGCGTCTCCTGAGGTTCCTGCATTGCAGGCAGATTCTTTACTGCTGAGCCACAAGGGCAGGCCCCTGTTGAATATAGTTGTGTAGTATTTTACAGAAGCTAGGTGGTCTGGTCCGTAGGTCTGCATGGATATATCATGAGCATGCTTCAGTCTGTCTATGTAACTATTGATTAAATGGGTTAGTAGGTATGAACTTAGACCACTGCCCGCGCATAGAAAGCATTTAATAAATGTTGATTATCATTATGATTCATGTACATGTGCATATACTCTCTGAATGTTCACGTAAACATGGATGCCTATATCTCTGTTTACAGATGCAAGCATGCATACATACGTTTAACTCAAAATGCATATGTGCTTATGCATGTGCATATGTTTGTGGATGTGAATATGCTTGTATGTCTGTGAGCATGGTATGCACGTGCATGGAGACGTGGGAAGGTTTGTGCGTCTGCATGTTTGTGTACCTATGGATATCTTCCGGTATATTTGTGTACCTTCACTCAGTGGAGTGCCTGTGCCCTAGTCTTCTATTGCTGCAAAGAAGTACCACAAATCACTACAAACTTAGTCACTTAACACAACACCCAATTCTTATCTCCTGATTTTTGTGGGTCAGGAATTCGGGCACAGCCTAGCTGGTCCTCCACATAAGGTCTCACAAAGCTGCACATAAGGTGTTGTCTGGGGCTGTGAGCTCGTCTAAGGCTCAGGGTCCTCTTCCAAGCTCATGTGGGTGTTGGCAGAATGTGTTTCCTTGTAGCTCATGGCAGCATGCATGGTCAAGCCAGCAGGAAAATCTCTCTCTCTCTGACCTCTAGATCTTCTTTTAAGGGCTCACCCGATTAGGTCAGTCTCACCCAGGATAATATTCCTTTGATTAACTCACAATCAACTGATTAGGGACCTTAATTACATGGGGGGGCGGGGATCCCTTCACTTTTGTCATAAAACATAAGCTAATCATGGGGTGATATCCAATCATATTCACAGGCTCCGCCCATACTTAAGGGGAGAGGATTATACAGGGCATGTACGCCAGAGGGTGGGACTCTTAGGGGCCATCTTAGAATTCTTCCTACCATAAAGTATGAGTGTGTGTGTGTGTGTGTGTGTATGGGCTCTATATACACATGATTGTATACAGGGGTCCGAATCTGTATGCATCTATGAATGTGCTTCTTCTGTGTGTTGTATCTTCCCGGTGGAATTACATATTTCTATAAGACTGGGAGACTTCTCAAGGCCAGAACTGCCTACTCCATCAGCCCAGGGACTTTGTCAGTGTTAGGATTTTAGCTCTTCTACTTGACGAGGAACTTCCCGAAGTGGGGTCTGTGTTATCTGCCCCACTCCCCACACCCCATACAGTGTCAGGTCCCTACCTTAGAGGTGCTGAATTATCATATTTGTACCACTGGCTCACTCACAAGCATGCACACGTATGCACCTTCACACACACGCGCGTTTGCACATGGCTGAATCACTCTTTGAGGCAGGGCCCAGGAACAGCTCTCACTGCCCCTCCTTGAGGGAAGCCACCTCCCCTCCTTTCTCCCGCCTGCCATGTGATTACAAAGTCACTGCTCTTTACAAAATAAGACTGGGACAAATCACCTCCCACCACTCCAACCTGAGATCCTGCTTGGAACCCAAATGGTCCTGCAGTCAGATAATGGGCCTCATGTCCTTATACAATTACCTAGGGACCATCAGCCCCAGGGGATGCTGGAGCCCCAGAGAGCTGTAGCTAGAAAGTTGCCTGTGGCCAAGTAAGTTTGTGAAACCCTGCTGGCTCCTACCCCCTCTTGGAATTTTCCACTAAAGATGAGCACAGGAAAGGCTCTGAAGGGCCTGCAAGAAAGAAACCTTTCTGCCTTGGTTTAACCAGCACTGTCTAAGCTTATTTATCCACACACCCATTTTTCTCTAAACACATTCAACAAAGCATACCTTGGATTACACGATTGTAAGCCATTCTTCAGCTTCCTAGGAGGCTCATGTGGGCCCTTGGGGGGATGGTAAGGATTAGAAGAATGCTGCTGTGCAGGGATCCCACCCAGACAGGGACTGGCCTTCTGGGAGGGGAAGCGGGGAACCTGTGGAGGTAATTTTGCTCATGTGGAGGTCGGTGGTTAGTCCAGAGGCAACGGAGACTTGGATATGGGAACTCCTGGATCCCACAGAGACTTTGGTTTGAGAAGACAAGTGGATGTTGGACTTCCCTGGTGGTCCAGTGGTTAAGAATCTGCCTGCCAGTGCAGGGGACACGGGTTTGATCCCTGGTCTGGGAAGATTTCATGTGTCGCAAGGCAACTGAGCCCATGCACCACAACTACTGACCCTGTGCCCTAAAAAGAAGCCACTGCAGTGAGAATCCTGTGACTGCAACGAAGAGCAGCTCCTACTCACCGCAACTAGAGAAAGCCCACGTGCGCAGCAGTGAAGACCCAGAGCAGCCTAAATAAATAGAGACAAGTGGATGCTGACAAGGGAGGCTTGTCCCTGTAAACCCAGAGTGCAATCTGGAGGACACAGTCTGAGACCATGGGACTGGGGAGCACCCCCAAAGATATAGCTTAACCGTCGGGACAAACTTAAACCTCGGACTTTGAATCTCAAATCAGCTACTTATGAGCTGTGTGACCTTAGGCAAACCAGTTAAACTTGCTGAGGCTCAGCTCTTTCATCTTCAAGGCTATGACTCATGTGGAATAAGGATTAGAAAGGTAATAATAACTTATGTAGTGTTTTCTATATGCTAGGCACTGTCCTGAGCATTCAATCCATGCTAGGTCATTTAATCCTAGCAACAACCCCATAAGGTCGGTACTATGATTATCCCCATTCTACAGAGGAAGAACTTGGCTCAGAGAGGTGAGGTGACTTGCCCGAGGTCACAGAGCTAGCAAATTGCAGAGCTGGCATTCAAACTCAGGTGGTCTGGCTCCGGCAAGGCTGGAATGGCATTCAGCACAGACCTGTTTAGTAAATAAGAGCCTACGGGTCTGCAGTGGGTGGAGGAGTTGGCTTTTCCAGATTCATTCCAACCAACAGTCTATGCCCAAAAGAACAGCTAAGGTAAGATTACTTCCGCCAGGAAGGCATGGGGCAGGAGGACGTGGGACAGGAAGGTGAAGGGAGGGATGTAGTGGCTGCACTGCGCCATCAGAGACACTTAGGGTTAACTTGTGTGCAGAGAATAAATCTGGGAGTGGAGCTGTGAGCCAGAACAGGGGGTGCGTGGGGTCGGGAACACAGCAACACATCTGTGCATCTCCCTGTCATCTCGAATTTCATATTTACTTCTGTTGATGAGATTTCGTCATGCTCGATTACAATTCATAGACTCGTGTTTCCAGATTTTATGCATCAAAATGCTCTGATTTACAGAGTCACCCTAAGCCTGACACTGCCCACCCCCCGCCTCCCCCCGCGCAGGTGCCGTTTCTGAGCGTGGGCACTGAGGCTTGTCCTGGGTCACAGAGAAGCCTTGTTTCTGGGTAACATGGCCTCTGGTGAGCCTCAGGAGGAAGGCGGTAGAATTGGAGAGGACATCAAAGATCTGTGTCTGGGCCATGCTGGGGGAGAGAGGAGCAACAGAGCTGTGGGGGCAGCCACGTGGCAGCCATGTACTGACTCTATATCTTGCCTTTCCTTCCTGCCCCTCCTTCAAACCCCTCCCATTTGGTTCTGAGACTCTCTCTCTTGCTGGTTTCACTCAAGTAAGCACTGCTTCTAACCAATACAGTATGGCAAAGGTGACAGGGTGTCACTTCTGTGATTATATTTCATAAGATGGTTCTATTGCTTAGAAGCAAGTCACAGGTCCTGCCTACACTCATAGGGAAGAGTTTATGCAAGGGCATGAATTCCAAGAGGGTGGGATCTGGGGGGCTACCCATTGACCATCTGCCACACAGTCAACAAAGCAGCCTATAACACTGGTAACACCATCCCCATTACACAGGAAAGGAGACTGAGTTTTATCAACATTAAGGACATTGTCCAAGGTCACCCAAGTAGAAAGAGACAGGTCTAGGACTTGAACCCTGGTCTGTTTGCTTCTACAACCTGAGCTCTTTACCACAGGACAATGTCATGAAAGGAAAACCAGGTAAGGGCAAGGTTACCTTCATGGTAGATTGGGGCTTTCACACGGGACTGTGCAGAAACCCTCCTCTAGGACACTGGGCCCTGGATCTACTTGGGGAGCAAAAGAGGCACTCAGGTCCTGGGTCATTAATCTGACCTTGACACCAAATTTCTTTGGGGGAGCCAAGGTTGCAAAGGGCTAGAAAAGCCCAGAGCACCAGGGTTGGAGCTATAGAGGATGCCAAGTCCTCTACGTGGCAAGTCCCTGAAACCAGCAGGGACTTGTTTGGTGAGATGGGAATACGTCACCCCATTCTTAGGCTGGTATCTTGACCATGGCCTCAAGAATGGGCTCCTGTTAATGGTGCTGACTGGGAGCTCTTCTTGCCAGCTCTTCCTAGAAACAAGATTAAGAGCCTGCCCCTTGGTTTCCTGTGTCCCCATCTGCATTTTGGTCCTATAGCAGATCCCCTTTTCTCTCCTGTACAGGTTTGAGCACAACTGGGAAGGAGAGTTGCCTTGGGGGAACTGAGGATAAGTCATCTCTTCTGGGCATCTGTTTTGCACTTTGACACACATTACCTTATTTAATCCTCTCAGCATCCTTTCAAAGTAGGTATAATTTCCAGTCTGTGTGAAAGACATCCAAATCTCAGGATAAGTCACTTGCCTGGGGTCATGTAGCTGATGAGAATCAGGACTCACACACAGGTCTGTCTGGTTATCAAGCCTGTCCTCCTTCCACGCTACCAGTCATCTCTTTGAGTTTCCTCTCATCTCTCTCTCGTGTCCTGTTCATCCAGGTTCAGAGCTGCTATTCTCTCTGACTTATTTAGAGCAGGGTTCAATGCTATTCTGATCTACAGAATCCCTCCCCCTTACCCAACCAACACAGGGTTTGTACCCCAGCCATGGTCCCTATCCTTTATCATTGGTCTCTGTCCCATGGTGCTAATCTGTAGGTCTCCAATTCCCAAAGCCCAATTAGAATATCTTCTTGACCCCTGGATATGGTACCGAAGTCTGGCCTCCAGCACCCTACACAACTGGCCTTTGAAATTCCTGCTTACCCGCCTATCACTGACCACTCTCCATGCTTGGGTTCCTGGCAGCTGAGCAGTCTCTTTCGGGACCCAAGCCTACAGTATCACTTGGCTACTAAACTTCTGACCCTCTGCCTAACTTTGCAGAGGGTCACAAGTTTAGTAACTCTGCACCAGGTCTTGCCTGATGGCTCAGTGGATAAAAAAATAAAAATAAAAATCTGCCTGCAACACAGGAGCCTCAGGAGACATAGATTCGATCCTTGGATTGGGAAGATCCCCTGGAGGAGGAAATGGCAGCCCACTCTGGTGTTCTTTCCTGGGAAATCCCATGGACAGAGGAGCCTGGCGGGTTATAGGCCATAGGGTCGCACAGAGTTGCACAGAGTTGGATACGACCAAAGCTACTGAGCATGCCTAACTTTAGCCAGTGGCACCATACCACATCTGCTCCCACTGTGGGCAGCTCACTTGGTTCAAATTGGCTCCCTCTTGACCATCACCCTCAGGCTGCATATCCTTCAATTCCCCTCCTTTATCCCCTCAACACCATTCTTATGAGTATTGCCCACACCCAGACTTCTAATTGCTTTCTCAAAAGTCAGCACATCCTTTGTTGCACTGTCCATCACCACTATCAATCATAATTACCATCTCACCTCTCACAGCACCACCATTGCTACCATCACCTGAACCGTCACCACCAATAAAATTGCCACTCTCATCACAATCCCCCACACACACCATCAACGCCATCACCTCTAATTCCATCATGACCGTCACCACCTCCCTTTCCTCCTATCACCGCCCATGACAGCATAACCCTAACACCACCATTCACCCCCTCGCCGTCAGTGGTCTTCGGACTATACCCATCACTACCACCGTCATCATCACCATTGTCACCCACGAAAGCCTGTATTTAGCACTGAATCAGGGCCCAGATATCTTAATTGGGAATGCAGTAGTTCCCAACTGAAGTTAGAAAGGCGGAGATTCCAATCTCCGACAAATTCTAATTTGTCACTGAACCAAGATTAGTTTGCCCACTCCTGTGCTCCATCCCAACCCTTTCCCACAGTCCCTCAGAGCCTTTCCTATGTCCTCAAGCTTAAAAAACGCCTGTCTCTTCTGATGCCACAGCCAACTCTGTCCCTGTGCATTTCTGGGAGGCAGTTGCTCGAGCACCAACCCCCTCCCTCCCAGCTTCTCCCCTGTCTGAGTTGGAGGCTATTTCTAATCCAGGTCCCCCTGATCCCAGCTTTTGCTACCACTTCCAGACTTTCCTGGAGCCCAGGGAAAGCTGGGCCTCTGCCACCCCCACCCTGGGCAGCTGAGAGACTGGCATTGATTACCAGCCCCATAATTACCCTGCAGGCACTGGCAGGGATTTCAAGCCTGATTGACTTCAAATGAGAAATCCATGGGGATTCGGGAAGGGCGGGGGACCTTGGCTCAGGAGAGAGGCAGGGAGGAACTCACCCTCACCTGAAAGGGCCTTTGTGTCTAGAAGCACAGCTTTGAATAGGGAGCTCTACCTGCCTAGTTGATACCTGGAGGCCTCACCTGGAGGCCATGAGCTCCAGCCAAGCAGGCCCCTTGCCCACAGACGTATCAACCCTCAGAGAAGAGCTATCTTGAGGGAGCCTAGATAGGCTTGGGGACGAGGAGGGATGCTGGAGACACATCTCCAGAGTAGACAAACTGAGGGCCTTTCCTTTCCCCTGGGGTGCGCAGAGAAAAGCTGGAGGGTTAGGATGAAGATTTGGAGGGGTAAGTAGCAGTTCAGTAAGCTTCCCAGGTGCCCCAAGTGGTAAAGAATCTGTCTGCCAATGCAGGAAACTCAAGAGATGTGAGTTCAATCCCTAGGTCAGAAAGATCCCCTGGAAAAGAAAATGGCAACCCCACTCCAGGATTCCTGAGAAATCCCATGGACAGAGGAGCCTGGCAGGCCACAGTCCAAGGGTTGCAAAAGAGTCAGACACAGCTGAGCATACACATGCTGGATGCTAATGTCACTTGGGCGCTGAAATACACTGTCCCTGGGCCCAGGAGAGTCCAGAGGGGAAGACCACAGGGAAATGCCTTCTGAAAGGAGATACATAAATATTGCATCCTCTGACCCCACACACATTTACAAGCCCGTGAGTTTACCCCGGACACCGGCACACTCACACTTATGCTCATGAACACACTCACCCATCTGTGACACACATGCACTAGCAAGCCCAGAGGCAAAAATAAACACAAAAGGAAGGCGATCATCCTTGTGTCCAGTCACACACACACACGCACGCACATCTTCCCGCATACTAACCCACACATACTAACACACTCCACACCATCACACTCTCACACATCCTCACACACATATACGCTCACACATCTTCAAGCACATTTTCACATACTCAGAAGCCAAATACCCAGAAAAAAGAGAGAGACATCGCCTCCACACTCGTATGCTCCTTGAGAAATTGCAGAGAGAGGTGAGGCACTTGTTCTCTCCTCTCTCTCCCCCCTCACAGAAGGGTTTTCATTTAAAAGTTGCCCGAGCCCAGGCTTTCAGATTACAGTCTAGACTATATAGGTTTCCTAAAGATAAGGCTGAGAAATTGATTTCAATTACCAAAGTGGAGAGGCAGCACTTCTCAGCCTTCTGAGCGGAGCATTAACCCTGGAGATCCGGGAGCTGCAGGAGAAGAATCTGGCACGCCAGGCACACGGGGAGCCCGTGCACGTGCTCTTGGAGCTCACACATGCACACTCCCATGCAAAATCTCACTGGCGCCAGCTTGGGCAGAGTCCAGACCTTTGCGTTAGGAGCCCGGGTTCCAGCTTTCATTCTGCCAATATTTTGCAGTGTTTGAAGACCTGCCTTTCTCCTCTCTAGGCTTCTCCTCATAGACCCCATTTCTGCTCCCAAGGGCTCATGAAGCCTGTGCTCGCTCCTGGCTGAGCTCCTGTCTGTTGAGACTGGCTCCCCAGGAGATCTAAGCAGGTACTCAGATGCCCTAGAACCCAGTCTCTTATCCACTCTGCCTCCCAGCCAGTGTGGACAGCCCCACACAGCAGAAGCTAATGGGCCTTGCATTAGTTAGAGTAAGCATCGTTAGCTGCTACAACCAGCAGGCTCTGCAATGGCTTGCAGGATTTTTTCTTAGGCCTACAAAGCCCTATGCAGATATATTTGTTTTCTATTAATGCCATAGCAAATTGCTAGAAAATTAGCAGCCTATTAAAAACATCATTAATTATCTCATAACAGGTGAGGTGTCCAAGCTGGCATTTGGCTAGATCCTCTATCTGAGGTACCACAAGGCCAAAATCACGGTGTTGGCCAGCAAGGCTCTTATCAGAGGACTCTAGGGAGAGTTACTTCCTGGCTTATTGAGGTTGTTGGCAGTTTATAGGATTGAGGTCCCCATTTCCTTGCTTAGCTGTTGGCCTGGAGTCATTGTCAGTGTTTAGAAGCTGCCCACGTACCCTGGGTCATGATATCTTTCATCTTCAAAGCCAGCAATGGCACATCAAGTTCTTCTTACACGACAGATCTCTCTACCTTCCTCTTCTGCTGTTAAAAGCCCACATGATGACATTCAGTTCAGTCGCTTAGTCGTGTCCGACTATTTGCGACCCCATGAATCACAGCACACCAGGCCTCCATGTCCATCACCAACTCCTGGAGTTTAAACTCATGTCCATCGAGTTGGTGATGCCATCCAGCCATCTCATCCTCTGTCGTCCCCTTCTCCTTCTGCCCCCAATCCATCCCAGCATCAGGGTCTTTTCCAATGAGTCAACTCTTCGCATGAGGTGGCCAAAGTATTGGAGTTTCAAATTTAGCATCAGTCTTTCCAAAGGACACCCAGGACTGATCTCCTTTAGAATGGACTGGTTGGATCTCCTTGCAGTCCAAGGGACTCTCAACAGTCTTCTCCAACACCACAATTCAAAAGCAAAAATTCTTCGGCACTCAGCTTTCTTCACAGTCCAACTCTCACATCCATACATGACCACAGGAAAAACCATAGCCTTGACTTTGTTGGCTAAGTAATGTCTCTGCTTTTGAATATACTCTCTAGGTTGGTCCTAACTTTCCTTCCAAGGAGTAAGCATCTTTTAATTTCATGGCTGCAGTCACCATCTGCAGTGATTTTGGAGACCAAAAAAATAAAGTCTGACACTGTTTCCCCATCTACTTCCCTTTTCACTCTCCTCTTTCACAAGAGGCTTTTTAGCTCCTCTTCACTTTCTGCCATAAGGGTGGTGTCATCTGCATATCTGAGGTTATTGATATTTCTCCCAGCAATCTTGATTCCAGCTTCTGCTTCTTCCAGCCCAGCATTTCTCATGATGTACTCTGCATATAAGTTAAATAAGCAGGCTGACAATGTACAGCCTTGACGTACTCCTTTTCCTATTTGGAACCAGTCTGTTGTTCCATGTCCAGTTCTAACTGTTGCTTCCTGACCTGCATACAAATTTCTCAAGAGGCAGGTCAGGTGGTCTGGTATTCCCATCTCTTTCAGAATTTTCCACAGTTTATTGTGATCCACACAGTCAAAGGCTTTGGCATAGTCAATAAAGCAGAAATAGATGTTTTTGTGGAACTCTCTTGCTTTTTCGATGATGACATTGGGTTTGCCTAAATAATCCAGGACCATCTTTCTATTTAAGGTCATCTGATTGGTAATCTTAATTGTGCCTGTGAAGTCTCTTTTGCCATGTGATGTAATACATCCATGGGCATACCATGGGGCAAAGGTCATGGGGCCAAAATTCTGCCTGCTCCAGTGGGTCAAGTAGATCTCCTAAGTGCTTCTCCTGCAGTGGTAATTCAGGGACCCAGGCTCCTGTGTCAGGCAGTGCTGTCACCCTCAAGTTGGGCCCCCCATTGTTGCCACAGTTAATGCGGGATGGTTACATGGGGGTGTTTTCACGTACCATCCTGGAGGTAACGTATTATCAATTCTGCCCTCATCTCATTGGCTAGAACCAGTCACGTGGCACCAACTTAACTGCAAGGGAGCCTGGGAAACACACAGGAATACATGGCCATTTGGAGCACACAGTTGATCTCTATCTCAGGGCCCAAGTTCTAAAGACTCAAAAGGCAGAGGACTAAGAGAGAGAGAAGAGCCTGCCATGTTGGCTCTTTACAAAAAGAAGCAACAGGAAACTGCGTCTCAGAACCTTGGAATGGGGTTCTCCTTTCCAGAGTCTCCCAATGGGCTCTGCAAAAGTGCACCAGTCTGCTAATGGCTGAAGATCCCTGAGATGAAGGGAAGGGAGCCACCCCACATACTGTTATCCTCTCCTGAGTTCAGAGGATGGAATATGAGAGACTTGCAAACTCAGAGCCACATCCAGGCCACAAGACAGAGCTGTGAGGACCTCTACCTAACGTGGAGTATCTGGGAGGTGTCTGACAGTACCAACCCCCTGGGGAGCCCAGAGGGATCTTTTCAGAGTCAGCCCGGCCCTGCTATGGAGGACTGTTCTGTTGACCATGACCATTCCTCTTCCCTGTGCCTTCCCCAGGGTCCTGATGATCATGACCTCTTCTCTCTCTTCATTCTTCCTACTACCCTACCCCCAACTGAGAACTGATGACGAGGGGCCCACATCTCACATAGCTGTGTAGACCAAATGGAACTGTCTTGGGAAAATGCTTCTGTAGTTCTAGGGTTGACATTCTTTAGTAGACGGACAGGGAGGGACAGAATGCCCAGTCCTCCTTCATTCTGACATGACCTGGTTTTCTTGGGACACGACTGTCTCAAGGAGACAAGCATGAGGATTGCCATAGCTTCTGTTCACGACCCAGTTCACAAGCAATCTCTCCAACCAGGACCCAACCTGCTCAGCTAAAGACAACCCACACAATTCTGCTGAAACAACAGAAACCTGGGTCAGGGGTCAGACCATTCAATGACCAGCAGTGGGCTGATTTTGAGGCAAATTGGGGCACATGATTTCTATTAGAACCAGAAACAAAATTGTATGTGTGTGTACAGTTGTGACCAATCTTTTGTGATCCCATGGACTGTAGCCCACAGGCTCCTCTGTCCATGGGATTTTCCAAGCAAGAATACTAGAATGAGTTGCCATTTCCTCCTCCAGGGGATCTTCCCAACTCAGGGATCGAACAATTTATCTCTTGTGTCGCCTGCATTGACAGGCAGATTCTTTACCAACTGCGCCACCTAGGAAGCCTGGAAACAAAATTAAGACATATAAAACCCATTTGGGGAAGAACTGGGAAAATGATTTGAGGCTGAAACCCCCAGCTTTAAGGTTCCTGGACAGCTGTGATGGCGGAATATGATGGAGAAGTCTAATCATGAGGAGAAGACACAGGTGGTGGTTATTTTGCAAATGAAAACTGAAATCACTCACAGAGGAGAGTTAGAGTAACAGGCAAGAGACTTGCAGACAGCTCTCAGGCCAGACAATGTTCTTTTTGCTGCCTAAATCAACTGAATATTTTAAAAATCATTTCCACTGCTGCAGAAGATGTTCCAAGGCAAATCAGGAGTCGTTGCTCTGGGAAGACTCTGTACAATCACAGCTAGACATGGGAATAGAAACCACAGGGAAAACAGTGCAGAAATGATACACTCCGGGCAGGGGAAGCAAACGGAGTCTGTACTTAAAGAAACAGTCTTAACTTCCACATCTCCCACCCCCAACCCCTACTCCCTCCCCGACAAAAGTCAAGTCTGACCTAAGTATTTACATGCAAGTAGTTTATTTTGAGAAGTATCCCAGGGAATAGGGGTGAGGGCTGGAGAGGAGGATGAAAATCCAGATAAGGGTGCTTTTTCAGACTAGCCACTGCTGTGGGCAACTGGGACTCTACCCTGCTGGGACCTTCTAGGAAACACTTCGAAGAGTTATCCATCTGCAGATGGATGGAGAGAGTATGTAACCACCAGCCCTCAAGCCTCACTGGCCAAGGGTTGCCCCACGAGTGGCTATGAACTCCTTCTGGTAGTATGCTGGTAAATCGGCTCTGGATAGGGTGGGGGTGGGGGAGATGCCCTGATTTGCAGCATTCGGAAATTCCCATGGCATAAATCCTCCCACCAAGGCTGATTTCAAGCTGCCAATGGCTAAACAGCTGGCTAGAAATTGTTCTGGTTATGTAACGATCCGCTCTTGCAAACCAGTCCAAGGTACCGCTCACGGGTTTGCGCGTGTATTGGGTGCTGTGTCCCCACGAGAACTTCAGGGCCCTGGCAGTGAGTGAAAGATATGGGGTACACCCACACAAGGTGCAGTGACTGGGGTAAAAGTTGAGCCGGAAGTTTGTAGGCAAGGCACAGGGCAGTCCAACACAAAATTATACTCTACTTGACCTAGAGCAGACGCAGGAGCAGCAAAGCCGCTACGAGCGTCTGAGGAAGTGGCCAGGCCATGGCAGATGCGAGTAACCTGAAAAAAAGAGAAACCCAGTCCCTGCGGGTAAGAGGAGGGGAAGTAAGACAGTCAGCAGAGTAGATACTACGCTGGTGAGGAGAGGCTGGTGGTTAGAGCCAGACCCATCCTGTGGCTCTACCTGTGGGTGACCAGCAGGGGGTGCTAGGTCCCTGCACACTCAGTCCAGTTCAATTCTGTCGCTCAGTCACGTCCAACTCTTTGCGACCCCATGTAGTGCAGCACGCCAGGCTCCCTGTCCGTCGCCAACTCCCGGAGTTTACCCAAACTCATGTCCATTGAGTCGGTGATGCCATCCAACCATCTCATCCTCTGTCTCATCCTGCACACTCAAATAAACTTAAAAACTCAACATGGCTCATGCCCTAGGTGGGATCAGTTCTCTACTCTTTTATTACCTCAGGAACAGTCACTGAATTATCAAGTTATCTCAAGAAAGTTCGCTTTCAGTGAGGCACCAGCCTGGGTCGCACTAAACAGAGCACTGAGCCCGCCCGTCACCGGGTGGTGAGGAAACAGCGCCCCCTGCAGGTAGAGTTAACTTTTGCCCAAGCAGCCGCTCTCAGTTCCCACAATTTCCATCCCTGAACCCGTGTAGCACCAGAAACACCAGACCTCCGCAGGCCTCCCAGAGCAAAGCAGAACAGGATGGCTGTCTTAATCCATTCTGCTGTAATCCAGCCTGCTATTACAGGCTGCTGTAATACAGGATAGTAGATCGGTGGCTTATAAAAACAGACATTTATTTCTCACAGTCCTGAGGGCTGGCAAGTCCAAGATGAATGTGCCAGCAGGTTCAGTATCTGGTGACCACCCACTTCCTGGTCCTTCGATGACTATCTTCTCACTGTGTCCTCACATCGCCAAAGAGGCAAGGAATCTCTCCGGGGTGTCTTTTATAAGGGCACTAATGCAACTCACCTGGAGAAGGAAATGGCAGCCCACTCCAGTATTCTTGCCTAGACAATCCTGTGGACAGAGGAGCTGGTGGGCTGCTGTCCATAGGGTCGCACAGAGTCAGATATGACTGAAGCAACTTAGCATGCATGCATGCATTGGAGAAGGAAATGGCAGCCCACTCCAGTATTCTTGCCTGGAGAATCCCAGGGACAGAGACGCCTGGTGGGCTGCCGTCTATGGAATCGCAGAGTCAGACACAACTGAAGTGACTTAGCAGCAGCAGCAGAATGCAACTCACCAGGGTTCCATCCTCATGACCTGTTCACCTCCCAAAGGCCCCAGCTCCAAACACCGTACCTTGGGCGTTAGGTTTCAACATATGAATGAGGTGGGGCGGGTAGAGAGCTGTGGACACAGCTATTCAGTCTGCAGCAACTGCTCCTCCATCCAGGCCCAGGATCCTCTGAGAATGGCCTTTGCCTCATTTGTCCTCCCACTGTGGGTAGGGTCACACAACCTCGAAGGTGCCCCCTCCTGTCTCGGAACTGATTGTGAAAGACTGGAAGTGGAAGTGTGACAGGAGACACACTGGGAAAAGCCAGAGGCAAGGGTCCCATCCAGGCCAGCAGGGCACAGACAGCGTGAAAGTGGGTGGTTTGACATTAATCAGGACAGAAGGTTCCAGGAGCGCAGGGAACAAGACACATCCAAGTGTCAATAGCCAAGTTCATAAAGGACATGAGAAGCTCATGAGACAGCAGAGAAGAACCTCAGGGGGAAACTTCTGAATGGCCCAGAGAATTCTGGCAAATGGGTCTTCTAAGTGCACAGATGCTTTCATGTGTAGGCACTCACCTTCCCAACTGTTTCTTAGGGCTGTTTTCTAGGCACTTTCCAGGGCCCAAGAGAAGGGAAAGTGTGGACAGTGAGGTCC
>NW_011494730.1:512341-515386 GCF_000754665.1 Bison bison bison
TCCAGCTCTACCTCCTGAAGCCTGTAAGCAGAGCTCCCTCTGAGAGCACTGATGGTGATGGGGGTAGAGAGCCAGGAGTGTTCTCCTGACCTCAACAGATACACCTTAATGATAGAAATTCAGGCCCGGGGAGGAGGTTTTTCCGGCAGAGTCCTGGCCACTCACCACACTCCCCACTGCCCATGGCCAAGGTCATGCTGCTGGGGGCAGGGGGTTGGGGGAGGGGCGGGCAACAAACAAAGCTCCAGCTCAGGCCCAGCCTGTAGGGCCCCCTCTAGAGTCTTGCTCAGCTTCAACGCATCCTCCTCTGTCCCCTGAGCAGACTGGGTCTCGGTGGACTCTGCCTGCTGCCCTGGGAGGGAAGACAGGGAAGGCAAAGGGAGAGCTGGGAGCCAGGGAGGACGCAGTGTTCCCTTTCCGCTCCTCTGCGTCTTAATTAAGTGCTTTCATTTCCCTCCTTCCTCCCCACACAGGCCCGGCTGAGATAAGGCATTGATCCCCTCCCAGAGGAAGAAGAAGCCGGCAGGAGCCCTGCAGTTCTCTCTTTGTGGAACAAGATGGATGGTTTATTAGCAAGCCCTTAATTGTGTGGTTTGTAACTTGGGGAAGTTTAAAGAGAAAAGAAAAGAAGTCTGAACTGGGGGCTGCCTGGGGTCCATTTCTCTCCTCAAGGAGGGTTCTACCCAACATTCCTGTCCAAGAGCCCAGCCCAGATCAGCCCAGCCCAGCCCAGCCCCACCAAGGGCAGACTCAGGAATGTTCTCCACAGAAAGAACCACCAAGATCGCAAATAGCCAGAATGACAGTCTGTGTTGCCCAATCTAGCCAAGGACAGGGCCCTGAGCTGAATGTAGAGACCAGCTCTGCCGCTGGCTAGCTGAATGACTTTGATCAATCTTCCCACGCTGGCCCTCAGTTTCCCTTTTCATCAAATGAGAGGGTTGGCCTGCATCCATGGTGTTTGACTATGTGGGGGGACTATGTAGCAGAAAGTGGTGAGAGAGGAAGCCAGAGCCTCAGCCTCTTCTTCAAGGCCCACTGAAACCTTCTTTGTGTATTGGAATTTCATGTAAGCTTTGTGACATTGAGCATATTATGTAACCTCCTTGTCTCAATGGCATCAGCTGTAGAATGGGCAGAGTAATGGAATAACAGGATTGTCAGCCCTAACATAGTTCCCAGCACATAGTAAGAATTCCATCATTATGACTTTTTTTTTCTTAAATGATTTGATTCAGTCTCACAACAGCCCTGTGTCAGGTTCTTGTCCCTATTTTAGAGGTGAAGAGACCTGGCCTAGGCCAGTTGTCTTCACAACAGACACACAACTGCCCCCAACAGCCCAAGGTGAGACCCCTGGGTCCTCCCCTTATGGGACTCAGAACGGAGGGGTGGTGGTCTCTCACGGACTGGCTCCCACCACTCACCAAGATGAAATACTGATCACGTTGTTGTTCAGTCGCTAAGTTGTGTCCGACTCTTTGCAACCCCATGGACTGCAGCACGCCAGGCTTCCCTGCCCTTTACTGTCTCCCAGAGTTTACTCAAACTCATGTCCATTGAGTCGGTGGTGCCATCCAACCATCTCATCCTCTGTCACCCCCTTCTCTTGCCCTCAATCTTTCCCAGCATCAGGGTCTTAAAAAAGACACTTCCCAAAAGTAGATTTCAACTCACTGGGAAGCTAGGTCTCTCCTTGACCTTTTCTTATGCAGCAGGAGGGTAGGTGCCCTTGTCCAGCTTTAGTTAATGCCCATACCAGAAGGGGCCAAACAGCATCTCAAGTATCTGTTTCAGTTTCAAAGAACTAGAATCCAAAGCTCCAAACGGCCTTCCCCCAAATGCAAATGTCAAAAATCAAGACAACAGAAGTTTACTGCAGAAGTTTTCAAGCCAGGCTCCGTAGAACCCTAGGGTTCCTTAAAAGGAGTTTTAAGAGTCAACCTGGGTGTGGGAGGTTGCTGAACTGGGCTTCCACTCCCCTGACCCCCCACCCCACCCCACTGCCCACTCTTTAACAAAAACAGAGTTCCTTGTTATCTGTTTTACCTTTGGGGCTTCCATATGATTTCAGTTTCCAAAAGATTCTGGGGGTGGGGGTGGGGTTAAAGTTTAAAAAAATCCCCATTTAGTGGAAAAAGCATGGAGCAAAGAGCCAGAAAGCCTAGCTCTAGCCCCAGCTTTGTTCTATGAACTTGAGCACATCCCTTCCTCTATGTATACAGAGGACTGGGCCAGGAGGTTTGTCTCCACGGGGCAATTTCAGCTGTGGCTCTCAAGTCCAACTTGACTCCCTGGGCTGCCCTGAAGGGTGGGAGTGAGGTCAGGGGGAGGGGAGCCACATCCCCCACGATCGTCACTGCATGACTCCCTGAAGCCACTAGACAACTAATAAAGATGGGTTGTTTTCATCCTCATATGACTCTGGAAATATTGATACTGGCTTGCCAAACAGAAAAAAACAATTCTTCCCGCCTTATGGTGGGAGGAGAACAAGGAAAGTAAGCCTGCTCATTAGCGAGGCTGCCGAGATGTCTCCCCACCCCCTCCCCACCCCCCACCCCCCACGCTTCTGATCTTCAGGATGACTTGGAGACTTGGACTAAAACACAGATGAGAGCTTTGCGTCTGTTTGCATTTAATTTGAGGCTGAAGTTCACAGCTCTTGACGATGGAGAGCTGCATTCCTATATCCAGGACCAGGACAAGGGTGGTGGAGGAGTGATTACGCCTGCCAGGGGTAATAATTATAAGTCAAGGGCCTCTCAGTAATATCTGGGTCCCTTCAGTGTTTCCCCGGTGATTAAAGCAGCACAAGTAAGTCAGGGTAGAGCAGCTGATTGAAAGGGGCGTGGAGGGAGGGGTGGGGACTGGCACTTCATAGGCCTCCAGGGAAAGCTACCTCCATCATAATAGAAACAAGGCCACCCTTTATCAACCGCCTCAGTTCAGTTCAGTTCAGTTGCTCAATCGTGTTCGACTCTTTGCGACCCCATGAATTGCAGCACGCCAGGCCTCCCTGTCCATCACCAACTCCAGGAGTTC
>NW_011494730.1:515486-516742 GCF_000754665.1 Bison bison bison
GTCCATTGAATCGGTGATGCCATCCAGCCATCTCATCCTCTGTCGTTCCCTTCTCCTCCTGCCCCCAATCCCTCCCATAATCAGAGTCTTTTCCAATGAGGCAACTCTTCCCATGAGGTGGCCAAAGTATTGGAGTTTCAGCTTTAGCATCAGTCCTTCCAAAGAACACCCAGGACTGATCTTTAGAATGGCCAACACCACAGTTCAAAAGCATCAATTCTTCAGTGCCCAGCTTTCTTCACGGTCCAACTCTCACATCCATACATGATCACTGGAAAAACCATAGCCTTGACTAGACGGACCTTTGTTGGCAAAGTAATGTCTCTGCTTTTCAATATGCTATCTAGGTTGGTCATAACTTTCCTTCCAAGGAGTAAGCGTCTTTTAATTTCATGGCTGCAGTCACCATCTGCAGTGATTTTGGAGCCCAAAAAAATAAAGTCTGACACTGTTTCCACTGTCTCCCCGTCTATTTCCCTTGAAGTGATGGGACGGGATGCCATGATCTTCGTTTTCTGAATGTTTAGCTTTAAGCCAACTTTTTCACTCTCCACTTTCACTTTCATCAAGAGGCTTTTGAGTTCCTCTTCATTTTCTGCCATAGGGGTGGTGTCATCTGCATATCTGAGGTTATTGATATTTCTCCCGGCAATCTTGACTCCAGCTTGTGCTTCTTCCAGCCCAGTGTTTCTCATGACATACTCTGCATAGAAGTTAAATAAGCAAGCTGACAATATACAGCCTTGACGTACTCCTTTTCCTATTTGGAACCAGTCTGTTGTTCCATGTCCAGTTCTAACTGTTGCTTCCTGACCTGCATATAGGTTTCTCAAGAGGCAGGTCAGGTGGTCTGGTATTCCCATCTCTTTCAGAGTTTTCCACAGTTTATTGTGATCCACACAGTCAAAGGCTTTGGCACCGTCAATAAAGCAGAAATAGATGTTTTTCTGGAACTCTCTTGCTTTTTCCATGATCCAGCAGATGTTGGCAATTTGATCTCTGGTTCTTCTGCCTTTTCTAAAACCAGCTTGAACATCTGGAAGTTCATAGTTCATGTATTGCTGAAGCCTGGCTTGGAGAATTTTGAGCATTACTTTACTAGTTTGAGCATTCTTTGGCATTGCCTTTCTTTGGGATTGGAATGAAAACTGACCTTTTCTAGTCCTGTGGCCACTGCTGAGTTTTCCAAATTTGCTGGCATATTGAGTGCAGCATTTTCACAGCATCATCTTTTAGGATTTGAAATAGCTCAACTG
>NW_011494730.1:516907-517105 GCF_000754665.1 Bison bison bison
CCACAGTCAGCTCCCAGTCTTGTTTTTGCTGACTGTATAGAGCTTCTCCATCTTTGGCTGCAAAGAATGTAATCAATCTGATTTCGGTGTTGACCGTCTGGTAATGTCCATGTGTAGAGTCTTCTCTTGTGTTGTTGGAAGAGGTGTTTGCTATGACCAGTGCATTTTCTTGGCAAAACTCTATTAGTCTTTGCCCTT
>NW_011494730.1:517933-518268 GCF_000754665.1 Bison bison bison
ACTTCCAATTTGCCTTGATTCATGGACCTGACATTCCAGGTTCCTATGCAATATTGCTCTTTACAGCATGGGACCTTGCTTCTATCACCAATCACATCCACAGCTGGGTATTGTTTTTGCTTTGGCTCCATCCCTTCATTTCTTCTGGAGTTATTTCTCCACTGATCTCCTGTAGCATATTGGGTACCTACTGACCTGGGGAGTTCCTCTTTCAGTATCCTATCATTTTGCCTTTTCATACTGTTCATGGGGTTCTCAAGGCAAGAATACTGAAGTGGTTTGCCATTCCCTTCTCCAATGGACCACATTCTGTCAGATCTCTCCACCATCGACCC
>NW_011494730.1:518368-522695 GCF_000754665.1 Bison bison bison
CCCGTCTTGGGTGGCCCCACACAGCATGGCTTAGTTTTATTGAGTTAGACAAGTCTAGTCCTAGTGTGGTTAGATTAGTGTGGTTAGGACCACACCTAGTGTGGTCCTAGTGTGATTAGATTGACTAGTTTTCTGTGATTATGATTTGTGGGTCTACCCTCTGATGCCTCTCGCAACACCTACCGTCTTACTTGGGTTTCTCTTACCTTGGACGTGGGGTATCTCTTCACGGCTGCTCCAGCAAAGCGCAGCCAGTGCTCCTTACCTTGGACGAGGGTATCTCCTCACCACCACCCCTCCTGATCTTGAACACAGAGTAGCTCCTCCTGGCCCTCCTGCGCCCGCCCAGCCTCCGCTCCTTGGATGCCTACCAATGCTACCATA
The DNA here is from genome assembly GCF_000754665.1 of Bison bison bison. Taxonomy (NCBI): domain Eukaryota; kingdom Metazoa; phylum Chordata; class Mammalia; order Artiodactyla; family Bovidae; genus Bison; species Bison bison. Next base: position 518,753 of record NW_011494730.1, read on the forward strand.
TGCTAAACCCTGAGCTCAGAGCATCAGAGACTTTATCTCAGTAAAACCCCATGACAGCCCTGAAGTAATGGGGACAGCAAAAACTCCATTGTACAGCTGTGCAAACTGAGGCTCAGAGAAGGTTAGTAATTAGCTCAAAGTCACAAAACTTGAAGCCCATTCTAACCAAATCTCACTCCAGGTTCCACACCCTACGCTCTTAACCATTCCCCGTTGCCTCCCAAGTTTCAGAGTCCACAGATAATAATAATAATTTGTTGTTTCAGTTCAGTTGCTCAGTCCTGTGTGACTATTTGTGACACCATGGACTGCAGCATGCCAGGCCTCCCTGTCCATCACCAACTCCCAGGAGCTTGCTCAAACTCGTATCTATTGAATCAGTGATGCCATCCAACCATCGCATGCTCTGTTATCCCCTTCTGCTCTTAAGTGTTTTCAGTTATCTCATTTTATTCTATAATATATGGGGTAAGGACTACTGTCCCCACTCTGCAGATGACAAAACTGAAGCATGAAGAAGTTAAATCAGCTACACAAGGCCACACACCTACTTAAGAATGGAGCTAAGATTCAGTATTCTAGAGTTTCCCCAGATTGACTATTTCCCATCAGTCTGATGGCTGCTGAAAGGGGAAGGGCTGAAATGGAGCCTTGAGCAGCTGGACCCAGCTAGCACTGCCCACCCTCTTGCTGATTTTCTTAGTGATGGGCCAGAAGCAGAACTGTCCTCTGACAGGTGCAATGGGGAATTTTAAAAGTTTTCACAGAGGTACCAAGATACAACAGACACTGCTTGCCAAGTGAGGGGCCAGACCAATACTCAGTCCATCCTGGTCAGGAGAGGGTGGGTGGAGGGGGAGGGGTCCTAACTCCCATCTGGGAAATCTAACCAGCGAAAGACTACAGTGGAGGGCTTCCCTGGTGGTCTAGTGGTTAAGAATCCACCTGCTAATGCAGGAGACACAGGTTTGATCCCTGATCCAGGAAGATCCCACATGCCAAGGGGCCACTAAGCCCGTGTGCCCCGACTATCGAACCTGTGCTCTAGAGCTCGCGGGCCACTACTAAAGACCCTAGAGCCTGGGCTCTGTGACAAAAGAAGCCATCACAATGAGAAGCCCATGCAACGCAATGAAGAGTAACCCCACTCACCTCAACTAGAGAAAGCCTAGTTGAAAAACAAAGACCCAGCACAGCCAAAAAATAAATCCTAAAAAAGACTACAGTGGAGAGGAAGCTGCTGCCCTGGGAGTGGCTTTCACATCCAGAGCAGAGGGGGCCAAAGGCTATGCAAGGGTCTGCTGTAGACCTAGGGAAGGGGAAGGACCCAGGGCTACATTAAAGGCCGCCAGGTGGGAAGAGACCCGTAGAGCCCCAGGAGCTGAGAGGAAGCAGAGGAGATGGACACCAGCCAGTCTCCCACAGAGCGAAGCTTTATTCAGACCAGAGGAATGAAGGCATTTCACTGCTCCTCCTTCTCCTCCTCCATCCTTTCCCCAACCCTGGGGGCAGGGCGGGTGGAGTTGGGGGTTGTCAGTTACAGCAGCCTACTACCTGTCAGTTGCCCTGGCTTGGGGAGGAGAAAGGTTGGACTTTGAATCAAAGTTGAAATGGATGTTGGTATCTGGGACTATACATTCCAATTTTAGAACTGAAATCTGTTTTATGCCTGGAAGTGACTTTTTAAAGTGGACTTATTACTTAAAAGTGAGCCAATAGGCCATGGGGGTAGAATTTATAAGGACGATGGGAGACACAAAGTTGCACTTGCCATTGGCCATTTTTCAATGTCTCCATCATACCTGGCCGAGTTCAGGCTTCTGTGGGATGAGGCAGCCAGTAGCACAGAGAGATTCTGAAGTCCAGCTCAGAGCGAAAATAAAACTAGGCCTCATCCCTTAATGGAACCATGCAGAACAGGTGTGTCAGGAGAAATAACAATGGAACCTTTGAATCGGATCCGTGTCAATAGCAACACTGTTCAGGGGCCCAGGGAGGCTGCACATCCACGGCCCTTGCCTGGTTCTTTGCTTGAGTCTGCTCAGACCTCTCAGGAGCGAACTTGGGAGTTTAGGGACTTCCCTGGCAGTCCAGTGGTTAATGGTCTGTGCTTCCACTGCAGGGGGTGCCAGTTCAAGCCCTGATCAAGGAACTAAGACCCCTCGCAGCCAAAAAAAAACAAAAAACACTTAGTTTATAACAAAGCCTAAACTGAACCCGTTCTAAACATTGAAGGTAACTGCCTAGGACTTCAGATGCCTGAGAGCCCAAAGGTCAAGGAGGCTGGAGAAGGGCCCAGGGCCTCTCAGGGAAACCGTTTCCGGCTGCTTCAGGGCGACAGCCACCCAACCCCTGGCTCCAGGTCGGGAGCTTTTGTAGCTTCCCACAGCCCAGCTTTAGATTCCATCTGGACCCCTGGACCCAGGAACGTAGTACTGCCAGGACCCCAGGAGTCCTATTCCTGTTGCAGCCGCCCTCACTGCTTCTACTCCTGAGACTTCCCTGGCCCAGCAGGAGAACCTCAGCCCAGACCGAGCATCTCCCCAAAGGCCCGAGACGTCTCTGCCTGGGCCTCGGGGCAGGGAGGGGACCAGTCATCCAGGCAGAAGTGAACCAGAAAGGGTGAAAGTGACACATCTCCCAGATCCCATATCCCTTGAGACTGCGAGAAGGAAAAAGTGACCCTGGCGTCTTCCCCAGAGACCCACTGTTCACAAAGAGCCGAGAGCATCCTCTGTGGGCATGAGCTCCAGCCAGCTCCCAGCCACCCAGCTGCAGCCCAGGACTCAGCATCAGCACCAGCTCCAGCCCAGCACTCAGCACAGCACCAGCTGCAGCCTAGCACTCAACATCAGCACCAGTTCCAGCCAAGAACTCAGCACAGCACCAGCTCCAGCCCAGCACTCAGCACAGCACCAGCTCCAGCCCAGCACTCAACACCAGCACCAGCTCCAGCCCAGCACTCAGCACAGCACCAGCTCCAGCCCAGCACTCAACACTAGCACCAGCTCCAGCCCAGCACTCAGCACAGCACCAGCTCCAGCCCAGCACTCAACACCAGCACTAGCTCCAGCCCAGCACTCAACACCAGCACCAGCTCCAGCCTGGATCCACTGCCTACTGTAGAACCATGCTCTGGAGTTAAGCTGCCTGGATTTCTGACCTATCACTTAGCAGCCATGTGACCTCGTGCAAGGTACTTAAGCTCTCTGTGTCACTTTTCCTCCTGGGTCCAATAGGCATGACCACAGGTCTGGCGAGGCTGAGTGAGTGAGAACTGTTAGGAGGTAGCCCCATTCACTCTGGGGAACTGATTACCCCCAGTCTTTGCACCAGATCCAGCCCTCACTGCTTTCCTGGCTTCCTGAGCTCCGAAGGCTGATTTAGTGCACTCACGGCCCGTCTCCCTCCAGGGTGGATCGGTTTGAATGCGATGTATAATCTCCCAAAAGACCCCGGAGGGACCCATCGGCTCCTTCTAAGGAGCATTAACTCAAACCGTAACCAGCTCTCCGCGCCTGCCTGGAGGCCAGGTCCTTGGGGAGCCTTCCTGACTGTCACGGAGGAGCAGGCGGCCTCATTTTCCAGCTCGGGAGTGGGAATCCCAGGGCCGCAGCTCCCCACCCAGCCCCAGGTGTGCCCAGGAGCCCACCACCCCCGAGAGGCCTTCGGCTTCATCACCCACAGAGTCCACCTCATAGCACTGGTTTCCAGGGCGAGGGGAGATGGCAGTGGGGCCAGCTGGGCAGGGGCCACAGGATGGCCCGAAGCTTCCTCTCCTCCAAGAGTTGGGAGCAGCCCTCAACCTCCCAGCAGACGATTCCTTAGCGGTTTGACTATAAACCCTAGCCCAAGAGGCCCCGCTTCTCCCGTCCTCCTGCTGGATGAGACAAGGGGTCCCCTGGTAATGAACTCAGGGGGGCCTCGTGAGCGGGAAGCAGAG
>NW_011494730.1:522907-539989 GCF_000754665.1 Bison bison bison
CGTGAGCGGGAAGCAGAGAGAGGCTTACTGAGGAGTCGGGTCTGGGAAACGCTGCTGGAGCCGGGAGAGCCCCCTCGTGAGGACCAGCAGGAGCTGGGCGTGGGGGGAGGGGAGAGGTCTGACCACAAGACCTGCCAGTGCTGAATTGAAATGAAAGTCCTCACTCTCAGCTGAGGACATCTTGTCCATAGCATCCCCTTCCTCATGTGTGAAATTGAACCTGGACTCCGAGAGACATAAGGGACGATCCAGGTCAGAGGCCAAAGAGCAAGGCCTGGTGCCAGAAGAGGGAGAGAGAAGGAAAGTTTCTACCATGCCTCCCCTCAGACTGGGGCCCCTGAGGACAGAGCTGGGTCTCCCCGCTCAGACTGGGACCCCTGAGGACAGAGCTGGGTCTCCCCCCTCAGACTGGGGCCCCTGAGAGCAGAACTGGGTCTCCCCCCTCAGACTGTGGCCCCTGAGAGCAGAGCTGGGTCTCCCCCCTCAGACTGGGCCCCTGAGGACAGAGCTGGGTCTCCCCCTCAGACTGGGGCCCCTGAGAGCAGAGCTAGCCTCTTCTCAAGCAGAGCCTCTCACATCCTTTACTGGGCAGTCCTACCCGCTTCTCCATACCCAGACTGCTGTTCCAGACTTTCTCCACAATCCTCACCGACCCTAGCCTGGCCCCTCTCCCAGCCGCCCACCCCTGCCCCCTCTCTCAACTTGAACTGCCTTTCAAGTTCACTGGGAAGAAAGCGAGGCTGGCAGGCGTGATCTGCCCCACCTCCCATCCCATCCCAGTCTGCTCTCTGAAGCAAAGGGGACTGGGCTGCTCTGACTCCGTGCTCAGACCAGTTCTTGCCCCACTGAGGTCCACTCTTTGAGAAGCCCCTTCCCCTCTCTCTCAACTGCCCTCTCTTCTGCTTCCTTCCATCTGCACTTACCTGTGGGCAAGAAGTCTCCTGCATAAGAACATAGCAAACCTTCCTCTACCTCCTCCTCTAACAGTCACCCCCTCCTCCCTTTTATAGACCTGCAACTCAAAAAAAATGTTGGCTGGATTCTAATGGAGTTCAAAGAGGGGGACATGAGATAGCTGGTACCTACATCATTTGTTCAAAACCACTTACTGAGAGCCTAGTGGGCTGGGCCTAGGATTTGGCCATGAGCAAGGCAGGTGTGGCCCCAGCCCTGGTGGACCATCCAGCGACAGACCAGTCACAGGGCTTAGGAATCCCCTCTCCTGGGCTCCTCCCTAAGACCAGCAGTCATGGGGGCAAAATAGTGGCCAGTATCCCGGGGCCCTCACCATAGGCCAGTCTGGATTCCTAAGTCCCCCCTAACAACCCTCTGAGATAATACTTCATTCCTGGTTTACAACCGAGGCAACTTCCCAAGGGCTCAGAGCACCAGGATGGGGGTGTGGGCCCCATCTGTGAACTCCTGACTAAGCCTTTCAGGGCTTTTCCAGCCTCAGCGTCACTGATTCCTCAAACCTCCCCATGCCGTTCACTATTATGTTGCCATAAAACAATGAGAAAGTTGAGCTGAAGTTAAGAAACAAATTCCTATGTAAACTCCATGAAGGCAGATATCTCTAATTTAATTCACTCCTGTATCCCAGGCTCTAAAATCATAGCTAGTGGGAAACACTCCAAAAAAATGTCTTGTATGAATGAATGAGTGAATGAACAAAGAAACAAACGAATAATCACTTCTGGGGTCAGTAGTTGCCCCATTGCAATCACCCTGGTTGACAGATTATCTCCTGTCAGCCCCAACCGCACAGCCGGAACACAGAGGCCTAGCCCATGGCCCCAGAGGGTCTAGCACATGAGGAAACCTATGCCAGCCGGGGCCTCGCTGGGATCTGATGCGTGTAGCTGAGATGGAAGAAAATGCAGTTGAATCAATGCCTGAAAGTCAGTCTAGCAGAGAAGCACTGAAAGCTGGGCCCCACCAGCAGGTCGGCCTGACCCCTGACTCCCTGGCCAGGGCTTGCTAGTCATGCCCTCGGCTCCCCTGGAGACACCCCACTCTAGTCGACCCCCAGCTCTGTCCAGAGCCCCCTACCTCTTACTCTAGGCCTGAGCTGGGATCCTGCTGGGCCTGGAAGGGACTGAGACCCAGGGAGGAGAAAGAATGAGGGAAAGTAAGTGATTCCGCGCCCCGCCCCCTCCTGATACGCACAGATGCAGGTTGCCACTCAAAAAGCAATCTCTCCAAACGTTTAAAAACTGCCTGCAATTTATATCTTGTGCTTGACAGAGCATCTCCAAGTCATTTCCTGGCGCACAGAAGTGCAGACTCCTGAGCCCAGGGGGCTTCTCCGCCTCCAGTCTGGGTCAGTAAGTTGGGTACTCCCCCATGGGGGAGGGGAGGGGACAAAGTGGGGAAATCCCCTTTGAGCCCCTTCCCACCTCGGAGGGGGCCAGAGGAACGTCCCTGAGGCCAACAGCCGCAACCACAACCAGGAGCCCCTGAAAGTTATTGAATGAGACCAAAAGGGGGCATGTTCGTTAACAGACATTTATGAGACATTTGTGGATAAGGCCCCCCCTCATTAGAAACAGGTAAATAGAACGCAGGGTGCCCTGTGCTCTCAGGCAGGAACCGAGAGACTCAAGGGAGGGGTGGCAGGCGTCTCTTGCCAAGCTGAAGCAGAGAGAGGAATTCCAAGTGGAGGGCACAGCTTGGGCAAAGGCTTCCCAGGTGGCTCAGTGGTAAAGTATCCGCCTGCCAATGCAGGAGATGCAGGAGACTCAGGTTTGATGCCTGAGTCAGGAAGATCCCCTGGAGAAGGAAATGGCAACCCACTCCAGTATTCTTGCCTGGGAAACCCCATGAACAGAGGAGCCTGGTGGGCTACAGTCCATGAGGTCACAAAGAGTCATACTAAGCACACACACACGTGGAAGTGTGGAGGAACCTGTGTTGTGTGTGTGTTGGGGGAGGAGAGTTGCAAAGCCAGAAAGGACAGTCGGAGGGGGGCCGGCCAAGGGGATAGGCAGGGATGGGGGGCGCCCTGGCTCCAGAGTTAGCTGTGCTCTTCAAAGTATTTCCACAAGGCCTTCAAACAGGAAGGAACATTGATGGGGATGCAAAGAGAAGCAGAGAAGCCAACAAGGAGAGGAGAGAGGCCACTCAGAAGAGGTGGTCACCGTGGAGACCAAGACTGATCTCGCTCCTCTCCTCCCACCAGGGGCTGGAGCCTGCATTCCCCACCCATCTCCTTCTACCCTCCCCAGCTCACCACCCGCTAGCCACACTCAACCTTGGTTCTGTTCCTACAACCTGCCGAGCTCTTTCCCTCCCCCAGAACATCTGTTCCTCACTGTTCCTGCAGATCCTCCAGTGGCTGGCTCCATCGTGTCACCATTCAATGTTACCCCCTCTGACCTCAGTATCTAACCACACCGCCCTCTGCCTCATCAGCCTTTGCCACCGTCTTCAGAGCATTAACCCTCTGCAATGAAATTATTATGGCTTTATGTCATTATTCTTTGTCATCTGCTTAGAATGTAAAACTCCCTGGGAACTGAGCTTTCGTCTGACTTGTTCCCAGAGAGAGCTCCAAACACCTAAAACAGGGCCTGGCACATAGTAGGCACTCAATAAATACTACCCAATGCATGAATAAGCCCTTCATCACGGCCTCCAAGACTCTGGCTCTGTTCCGAGCGGGGCTCTCCCACCTGCAAACTCCAGCCTGGCTGTTGTCTGTGTAGTTCTTTCTGCAATTAATCATGTTCTTTCGCTGATACCCTTTGTGTTGTCATTGGAGGCTGCATCTCATTCATCTCTGTCTAGCCCCAGGACCTGGTGCATAGTAGGTGCTCAATCAGAAGTTCCCTGTCATTAGCTCTCCCCCCGCCCAGGGTGAGTGATGGGCTGGCTCAGCAGCAAACCTTTCTGAGAGCAGAAGCAGAGGGAGTGAGCAGCTTACCCCTCCCTGCAGGTCCCTTTTGGCAGAGAGAAGGAGCGCAAAGAGGAGCAAATTGAGAGGGGAGGCTGCTGAGAGTGGCTCAGAGAGGGAAAAACTCCCATCTTGGGCAGGAAAGCAGCTGGTACAGCTGGAAAGACACAGATCTTGGTCTTTAAAAGACCCGATTCCAGCTCAGGAAACAGCATCACCACTCAGGAGCTGGGTGACCTCTGGGAAGCCAATTCACTTCTCTGAGCCCCATATCTCTCATCAGAAAAAACAGTGTTGTTGGGAAGATCAAATGGATGAATGGAGAATGCTTAAGCACAGACCTAGCAGCTAGTGGGGGGTAGTGGGGGTGCAGTAAATACTAGCAATAAAAAGAATAGGAATTATCAATACTATTAGACATCTAATAGACATCTGGAACTCACTCAGTGTTAATCACTTCGCTTTCAGTGTTGTGTTTAATCTTCACAACAGTCCTCTATAGGCACTATAATTAATACCATTTTGCAGGTGAGGACGGGAGAATCCAGAGAGGTTAAGTAACTTGCCCAAGGACACAGAACTGGCAAACAAAGAGCCAAGATTCGAACCCAGGAAGTTTGGCCTTGGAGTCCACTCCCTAAAGTTTATTATTATTATTGCCGCTGCTGCTAAGTCACTTCAGTCGTGTCCGACTCTGTGTGACCCCATAGACGGCAGCCCACCAGGCTCCCCCGTCCCTGGGATTCTCCAGGCAAGAACACTGGAGTGGGTTGCCATTTTCTTCTCCAATGCATGAAAGTGAAAAGTGAAAGTGAAGTCGCTCAGTCATGTCCAACTCTTTGCGACCCCATGGACTGCAGCCTACCAGGCTCCTTCATCCATGGGATTTTCCAGGCAAGAGTACTAGAGTCTAGAACAATGCAAAATGAAAGCATAGCCTTAACTTCTTTAAGCCTCAGTTTGCCTGTCCATAAAGTAGCTGTCATAACACCTCCTGCCCACAGGGGTATTACGAGAATTCAGGAACCAGAAAGTGTCGAGGTGCAAACTCATATATTTAGGATGGATAAACAACAAGGCCCTACTATATAGCACAGGGAGCTATATCCAATATCCTGTGATAAGCCATAACAGAAAGAATATTAAAAAGAATGTGTATGCATATATGTATATATACACATGGATGTATGACTGAATCACTTTGCCATACAGCAGAAATTAACACAGCATTGTAAATCAACTATACTTTAATAAAATAAAATAAAATAAAGCATCGGGCACACAGTGAACACTTAGGAAATGTCAGGGGTCTCTCCTTCCTCTGCGCGAAAGGCCAGCAGCCCATTCGGAACACGCTGAGCAGAAAGCCGCATGGAGAACAGGGCCAGCTGATAAAACAAGTGTCGGCTGCTCATTTGGTAAATGGGATTTGGTTAGAAAGATGAACGCTGCCACTTCTGGCTAATGTGTCATGTAAATTCTAATGATAATACAGCTCCCGCGCCCGCGCCCGCCCCCTGCCCGCGCCTCTGCCGCCGCTGCTCAATTATCTCCCGAGGCTCCTGGCAGAATCCATGCTTCACTGGGATCCTCGCCCCAGCCTGCCTTCCCCAGCCGCAAATAATGAAAACCCGCCTCGTCCGCGAGATTGCTCACTTACATTTTCTATTAATTTTTTCCTTTCAGAGGAAAAATGAGAAGAGCTGAAAAAGGAGGAGGCAAGGTGGCGGGGCAGGGGCGAACTGCAGCCTTTCCAAGCCCAGTCGGCTGTGTTCCAGGGACCAGGCACACGGATGGTCTGGAAGGAATGGTCAGGGTGGGGAAGGTGCTCACATCATGGCCTCAGTCATCAGATCCCTGAGACAGCAGAAGCTCCCCAAGTGAGACCCAGAGGTCAGAACCAGGACCCTTGGGTGGGAGAAGGAGGTCTGAACTAGGAATCCGGAGTATGGGTTCCAGTCTTCTATTCACTTGCTCTGTGACTTTGAGCAAGTCACTTAGGGTGAGCTGGTTGGCTGGACTGACTGGCTGTGATTCTCAGTCTCAGGGACAGATTTCAGCTCTTTGCAAGGAAAGCCTTCTCAACAAGCAGGAAGGAGCTCTGTGAACAGTGGTGAGTTCCCCATCAGAAAAGGTATTCAAGCAGTAACAGAGATGTGCAGAGGCTCACCACACTCTGGCAAGGTTCTGAGTCCACCTTCAGATATCTGTGCAGAATCTGGTGGTTGAGGCAGGATGGAGAGTGAGGGAGGGCAAGGAGAGCTATTCCCATCCTAGAGAAAGAGAAAGAAAAGTTGGGAAAAGCTCCCACCCCAGGTACCACCCAGGTTCCCGAGTCTACAGTAGCAAGCTGTAGTCATTTTTGGAGCCAGTGGTTTCCATGTGCTACTATAGAAATGGTAGTGAAGTGAAGTCGCTCAGTCGTGTCTGACTCTCTGCGACCCCATGGACACCAGGCTCCTCCGTCCATGGGATTTTCTAGGCAAGAGTACTGGAGTGGGTTGCCATTTCCTTCTCCAGGGAACTTCCCGAACGAGGGATCGAACCCAGGTCTCCCACATTGTAGACAGACGCTTTACCATAGAGACAGCCTTAAACCTGAGCGGTCTTTGCCCCAGGGAGCTGTTTGTAGTTCCGTGTAGAGGAAGTCTCTCAGAGCCTGACGCCACCAACTGCTGCTGCGCTAGGTGTTGTTATTCCATATTGTTATCTAATCTTTCCCAACAAGACTAATTATTTTTGGTGGTGGTTTAGTCACTAAGTCATGTCCAACTCTTGTGAACCCCATGGACTGCAGGCTTCTCTGTCCGTGAGACTTCCCAGGCAAGAATACTGGAGCGGGTCACCAGTTCCTTCTACAGGGGATCATCCTGATCCAGCAATTGAATCTGGGTCTCCTGCATTGCAGGCGGATTCCTTACCAACTGAGCCACCAGGGAAGCCCCAGTGTGGAGGGGGGCACCTACAAACAGGTCACTGCTCTGAGGAGGAGTGAAAAAGCACAGGGGGTCAGAGCAGCAAAAGCGAGCCGCCAGGGAAGGCCTCCTGGAGAACTTAATCCAGGTACTCCTACAATGGGCAAAGGCAGCCTAGAGGATTGAACAGCACGTCAGAAAGCCTCTAATGTACAGTGGGCACTCACTAAATGTTGTCACCCACCGTCTGCCTAACCCAGAAACCCAGGACATCTGGTTTCATGAATCCATGAAGCAGATTCCATCCTTCATGACCAGAGAAGGGAACCTCAGAGCTGCCCCAGACCCCGTCGGGCCTGGACCCTGTTTGCTACACACACGCTTCTGACTCGTGTCAGAGAGACCAGCACCACCTCACTGCCCTGTGATGAGACCAGCACAGCCTCCTCACCCCTCATGTCTGCTTCAGACACTGCCTGCTGAGGCCACTCCTACAGTGCCCTGGTTGAGCAGCCTTCTCCAAACAACCAGCCCCTCTTAGAGTCAGCCGTGGCCTCCCCTTCAGCCACATCAGGGCATCCAGGCAGGGAGTCTGTGCGACAACCTGGGGCCCCACACAGGGCCAGGCACACAGCAAGGGCACAGTACATGCTTGAGGAGCGAGTGCAGGTGAGAAGGTGACAGAGATGTATCTATAAGCCTACCACGATCCCGTTTTTGTAAAGAAGAATTATGAAACCTTATGCATTTGTTTGTATGTCTATGGGGAGAGGTCTGGAGAAATACACTCCAAAGTGCTGACTGTGATTTCCCCTTGAGTATAGGCCTGCAAGAAGGAAGGATATGTGTGTGTACACACACACACTTTTTTTTTTTTTGGTCACAAGGCTTGCAGGACCTTAATTCCCCAACCAGGGCCTGAACCAGGCCTGGAAGTCAAAGTGCAGAGTCCTAGCCACTGGATAGCCAAGGAATTCCAAAAGGAAAGATGTTTACTCTGTACTCCATACTAGAGTGGGTTTCCACTTCCTCCTCCAGGGGATCTTCCTGACCCAGGGATCGAACCTGGGTTTCCTGCACTGCAGGCAGATTCTTTACCACTGAGCCACCAGGGAAGCCCGTACTTTATAACTTTATCTTGTTTTTTTTATAGTAAGGATGTATTACTTTTTAACAACGACTTTAAAATGTAAAAAATGTTCAAGCTTGGTAGACTAATTAAAAATTAAATATATATCAGAGAAGATTCCTTGTTCTCCCTTACCCCATCCAGTAACTGGCCTTGCCAGGAAGTCCTTCCAGATGTCAAACCTAAATCCCTAAAAATACGAAGCTCATTTCTTGGGTGGTCTCCAGGTAGGTGGGAGAGGAGCTGGCAAATTCTCTGCCCACAGCCACAGCCTGACATGCTGGCCATCCCACCCCCAGCCTGTGGAAGTGAAGAGGAAAGAGACAGTCTAGGCCTGGCCCCTCTCTGGGGAGAGCTCCCCCCCTCAAAAAAGAGATTTTTCCTGGCAGAAGCAGCAGCCCCTTCAGCTCCCAGGACGCGTGGGATGTCTCCAGGCCCAACATATGTGGGATCTTCTAAAACAGGGACAGGAAAGGAGGAAAAATAAAGTCTGTTCCCCCAGGTCTGTTGTCTCAACATGCAGAGGCCTCCAGGAACGCTTCCCACAAGAGGCAGGGTGGTGGTGGGGGAGGGAGATGCTGAGATGCAGAGTCCCAGCGTACAGATGGGCAAACTGAGGCCCACTGGATGAGAAAGGGTGGACTTGGGATCACCGTGCACAGTGGGTTATAGACAAAGCAGGATGGACTTTGAAACTCCTGGACTGAAACATAAGGAGGAGACTGTGAACCCAACAGGGGATGGGAGTAGAGAGGAAGTGCTGGGGAGACCGGGAGTTTCAGGGACAGAGCTGGGAAGGCAGGGAAGAAAAAGGGCAGCCCAAGGCCATCACTTGTAGGCCCCCATCCAAGGGCAAGCCAGAGCTCCTGGGTCCATGTCACATGCAGTTGGCAGAGCAGACACGATAGGCGCTGTTTACCAAATATTTCCTATTCTCCCCACCTCCCCATCCCCTTACCCCCCGCTTCCAGGCAGATGGAAGGATTGCACTTCCTGTAGTTGGGAGTGAGGCATGCGACTAGTCCTGCCCACTTGTGTTAGTGGTGTGGTCAGTCCTGGGCCAGAGCATTTAAATGCAACCCACCCTCCAGAGCTCCCTTTCCCTTTGCCCAGCAACTGGCAAAATCCAAGATGGCGTCTGCTCCGTCAACCTGGTGACCAAGAGTGACTGTGATAAATGGAGGCTCTGTGGATCCCTGTTGGATATGCAGCAGAAGTAAGATATAAGTCTTTGTTGTTTTCAGCCACTGAAACTTGGGGGTTGTTTGTTATGGCCCCTGCTGACTGATACACAAAACATGAGCTTTGAAACCTGATGGCCCAGGTTCAAAAACCACCAACTTCAGGGACTAGCTGAATGGCCTTGGGCAAGTCCTTTCATCTCTGGTTCTCTGTCTCCTCTTTTACAGAAATAGAGGACCCAATATATGAAAAAAAAAAAACCACCAATTCAAAAAGATACATGCACCTCGGTATTCATAGCAACATTTTTTACAATTTCCACCGTATGGAAGCAAACTAAGACTTCATCAATAGATGAAGGGATAAAGAAGATGTGTTGTGTATCAGCCATAAAATATTGGACTATTACTCAGTCATAAAAAAGAATGAAATTTTGCCATTTGCAGCAACAAGGACGGACTGGAGGGCATCACGCTAGGTGACGCAAGTCAGAAAGAGAGAGGCAGATACGGTATGATGTCATTTATACGCGTAATCTAAAACAATGCAACAAACCGGTGAGCAAAGAAAAAAGAAGCAGACTTCCAGACATGGGGAGAGGGAAGGGGGAGGGGCAGTACAGGGGTGGGAGGAAAAGGGAGGTCATGATGGGAGCATATGAAATCATGTGTGTGAAACTTCTGAAAACTGTAAAAATTCCAGGACTCTGTACCCTGGCCTTAGAAATCTCCCCACTTCTAGCCAAGATGGCACAGGGTCCTGAAGGCACCCAGGAGATAGCAAGTCTCCAGGGAGCCCAGAGGGAAACCTTTCTCCCGCAGTCCCTTGTCAGGGGCTCCAAACCTTGCTGCTTATCAGAATCACCTGGAGAACTTTAAAAACGCAGATTCCTCAACCTGACTCCTAGAGATTCAAATGCCGGAGATTTGAGGTGGCACCACTGAGGCCAGTTTCGGGAAACCCAGGTGGCACTAGTGGGAAAGAATCTGCCTTCCAGTGCAAGAAATGCAAGAGATGTGGGTTTGATCCCTGGGTCCGAAGAACCCCTGGAGTAGGAAATGACAACCCACTCCAGTATTCTTGCCTGGAAAATTCCCTGGGCAGAGAAGCCTGATGAGCAACAGTCCATGGGGCTTCAAAGAGTCAGACATGACTGAGTGACTGAGCATGCAGAGAGACCAGAGAACCCACAGTAGGTCTCCCTGAGTCTGGCAACCAGGAGGCAGGACAGAATAGGTTAAGCCCAGCCCTGGATCCCCACAGAGCCCACCACCCCTTTTCCTCTGGGGAGTTGCTACCCCCACCTCCCTCCTGGAGCTCCAGAAGGGCTGTCTCCTCAGGCAGTCCTGGCTACATCTTAGATAAAAGCAGAACAGGGCACTCAGTAATGCAGTTGGAACCCAGCTCACCTGCACCGCCACCCGCCTCCCCAGCCGGGTGCCGGCTAGATGAATCTAGCCTGGAGGAGGTCTCCTGCCTCCAGGTCCCTCCCCATCCTCCCTCCCCCTCCCTCCATCGTCCTCCCCAACCGCAGACTGGGCCGAGGAGAGGAAAGCACCAAAGTATGAATTTCTGATTTAAAAAAACCACCTCTGCTTATTGCCTTGGCTGTTCTCACAGGAGGTGGGGGGAGGTTAATCTTGTGTGTGTGTGCGTGCGTGTGCTCAGGCATATGTATGTGATGTGTGTGTATGTGAGTTACTGATTGGGCGTGGGGTGACTGTGAATAAGTATGTACAAGCACCCTGTGCCCACTGGAGCCTGCGAGAGTAGGAGTATGTGTACTCATACATCAGCGCATGTGTTCATGATTTAGGGGGAGAGTGTGTATCTGTGTATATTTATGTGTGTGCAGGACTGTGTGGTATGCAGGGGTGGGTGTGTGTGTACACAGATACACTTAGGAGGGTGGGGAACAGTCTCCAGATATGTCACTTAGCACACACAAGGAAAGCCTTCTGCTTAAACTAATACCATGAGTTTGGGATATTGAGTTAATGTAAGAAATTGGTTCTGGAGAAATCATTTTAAAAACACACGCTTTCACAACCCCATCATTTTATTTCAACTTACAGCATATAAGTTTTCTGCCTTTTTAATTTCCTTTAGTGCAGACTGAAGACTTTGCTTTGCCTACGGGTCTGCTTTGGGGAGCTGAGCCATCTTCCTTGGGTAAACTAAACCACGACACATCAGCCTCAATTTCCAATTTCAATTTCTCTAAAGTGGAACCTGAACTTAAAAGACACTTGTAAAGTGATGTGAGTGTCGAATCTTCTGGATTTTTACAGTTTTGTTTCCCACCTTATCTTACAGTCGCTTATCCACACTTAATTTGACCGTAATTTTTTTTCTGTAGCAATTACCTCGATGGAATCTTTCTAAAGACTTCAATTTAGTTTTACAAAAACAACAACTTTTTTGTGTGTTCACAATATTTTGGTTCACTTGTTCTTTCATTAAATCACCAACTTCAATAAGTGTCACTGGCATAAGTGAATTGGGGAACAACGCAAGTGACTCATTAAATACGTGCAGTTCTTTGGGTATCAGTTACATCTCAGTAAAGCTGTTAAAAATTGACACTTGAACAAAAGGGAAGAAAGGCAAGTGACACTTTGTAAGCCTGTGACTCAGCCTCTGGGAGCAGAAGCCCGTAGACCAGGACGTTGGAGGGAAGACTTGCTGATGGTCAAGATCTGTGCTCGGTGGACATCAGGCTGTACCTTTTATGGAGAAAAAGTTGTGGGCTTCTGTAGACCAGGGGATGGGGTGGGCATGGAGGCTCACTGGTGGGTGCCCAGGAGATGGGGAGGTGGCTGGGGACAGACTGGTACCCACTACCAACCAGACCAGGGCTCATCCTGGCAAAGTGCTCTGGATTCTTCAAAGCCACCCACATCTGAGAACTTCTCTGTGGTCCAATGGCTAAGACTCTGCATTCCAAACACAGAGCTCCCTGGTCAGGGAACTAGATCCCACGTGCCTCAACTAAAGATCCCGCACGCCGCAATAAAGAGCGAAGATACTGCATGCTGCAGCTAAGACCAAAGCACCACCAAATAAATAAATAAATAATTTTTTTTAAAAAGCCACCTCCATCCTTCTGGCCATTGGATACTCCAATTTGGAGGAGGACGGGGTTCTTCCTCCATCTTACAAATGAGGAACCAGAGCCCAAAGAAGCACCCCCTAGGAATGAATGAAACTTGGACATGACCCCTACACCCCTCTGCTCCTCCCATTCAGACTCCTGATGTCAGGCAATAAGTGCCCAGTAAAATGCATTCTTCTGGCTAGGGCTGTCAGATAAACAACAAATAATTTATTAATATAGGTATATTCCAAATATTGCATGGAATATACTTATACTTAAAATTTTAGTTGTTATTTTATATTCAAATTTAACTAGGCATCCTGTATTTTTATTGGCTGAATCTAGAAACCCCACAATGACACCTACCCACACACACTCATCCACACACACACACACACACACACACACACTCACCCCCACACACACTCACCCACTCCTAAGCGTCCTGTGAGACATCAGAGAAGGAGTGGCAGCCCCCAACCCACCAGAGAAAGAGCTGACAACCAAAAACAAGGACCTGGGAGGGCTTGTTATTGAACTCAGACAGCTCTGGGTCTGATTTCTTGCTCCTTGGTCAAGTCACTAACCCCATCCAAGTCTCCATGGGCTGGTGGTGGTGGTTTAGTCGCTCAGTCATGTCCAGTTCTTCACAACCCCATGGACTGTAGCCCGCCAGGCTCCTCTGTCCATAGGATTTTTCAGACAAGAGTACTGGAGTGGGTTGCCATCTCCTTCTCCATAGGCTGGTAACGAGCATTAAATAAAATAATACATATGAAGCACTGCGTCCGATGTAGATGGTCAATGGAAGGGAGTTATTTTATTATTATTATTTACCAGGTGGTGAAATTAAGGCTGAGAGAAGGACCTGTTCTAAGTCACCAGGAATCAGTAGCAGCCGATCAGATGGATGCCCATACTCGGGCCCCCTGCGTCCTGGGCCTGGGCACTGCCCAGCTGCCTTACTGCTTCACAGCCAAGACACTGGTACCTGGTGTGTGTGGGGTGCAGTCAGGGCTCAGTGACTGTTCTTGAATGTTCTCCATCTCAAAGCAGCTCCTCTAGCACCCCAGGGGGCACAGCAAGCAACTCAGAGTCCCACTGCACTCTCCCCAGAGCACCCACAGACCGAGGATGGCCCTTCATCCCCCCTCTCCCCTGTGATCTGAGGCTGCCTCCCAGCCCCCAACTCTGGGAAGCTCAGAGATGTGCTAGGGAGACAGGAGTGAGGAGCTACCTCCAGGAGGCCGCTCCTCAGCCCCCACCCTCACACCCACCTCCAAGGCTGGCACTTCTCCTGAGTCTTGCCTGGGGGTGGGACATCCCTGGGCCCTGCCTGAGGCTTCACGGGGGGGCCTGGCAAGAACTCTGCTCCCTCCAATTCCCTTCCTCCACCCCACTCTGCCCCACACCCAGCTCCCCATCTGTAACCCTAATGAGCTGCTGACAACTCCCATCTGCTCCTCTCTGGCTTCCTGGGGAAAGAGAGACAGGAGGGGATGCCAAGAAAGGTGGAGCCGAGTGAGGAGGGTGGGTTTTGATGCTCAGCCTTGGCCTATCTCATGCTGGGGATCGCCGCTCTGCATCTCCGGTCTGCATGGGTAGACCCTGCCCTGCTGCCAGGGACCTCCTCTCACCCGCATCCCTGGAGGCTCCACTCCTGAGAGTGGAAAGGTCTCTGACAAAAGAGGCTGCAGCCACCTCCTGCCCTGCTTGGACCCCCAGACCTAAGCCCTGGAGATCTTTAGCTCCCAGAGGAGCTGTCTCAAGAAGAAAAGGAGCAAGCCTTCCTCCCTAATCCAGGAATTCCCAAAGGATCACCTCCCATACCACACTCAACCCCTATCACACCGCTCTCAATGGGAAAGGGCGGGGTCTTGACCTGGGAACAGAGGCCCGCAGCCTTAGTCCCCCTGACTCAGCCCAGCCCCCTCCTGTCTCCTCCTACTTGGCTCCTGCTCGCCAATGCTGCCATCTAGAGGTGATGCGGGGTTCTGCAGAAACAGGTGCCTGGTCCAGGAGCCCCAGGGGTCCTTCGCTCCCAAGCCCACCACGGAAGAATGGACCAAGTGTGGGGACGCTCATACACCTTGCCCTGGAGGTGCTGGGGGAGGTCATCTCATCCATCCCTCTGCTTCCAACAGCCATATGGCCATGAGCTATTTTCTGGCTTCTTGTGTGTTCAATAGCTCAGTTGTGTCTGACTCTGTGACCCCATAGACTATAGTCTGCCAAGCTCCTCTGTCCATAGAATTTTCCAGGCAAGAATACTGGGGTGGGTTGCCATTTCCTTCTCCAGGGGCTCATCTCAACTCAGAGATCAAACCTTTGTCTCTTGCATCTCCTGCTGACTTCTTGCTCACTGCATAACCCCCATTTGTGGAAACCCAGGGTCCACAAGAAGAGAAAACTATGTACCAGGCACTTCTTCAACAGAACCTCCTCTGAAATTCACATCAGCTGCCAGCTGGATAAAGTGCTCCATTTTAAGAATGAGGACACAAGCACAGGCAGGTAGAGGGAACCATTCGTTTAGAGCAATCGATGCTCACACTTGGATGTGAGCAGTTTTCTGGCTTTATTTTTTTCTGGTTCAGTACCTCAAAGATTCACCAACATGCTGGCCCTGTGCTGGAGGAGCACCTAGCGCCTGCCCGTCAGTGCCAGGTCCTGGGCAACCCAGAGACATAACAGACCCTGCCCTCGCCCTGGGCAGGCTCATCATGGTGGGGTGGGGGGGATGAGCAAGACCCCTGGTCTGGCCCGCTCACTCGGGAGTCACCTGCAGCATGAGCCACCATGGCCAGGGTGGACCCTTTGGCAGCTGGTGCGTCTTAGGAGTGCTCCGTCCTGGGATCTGCTTCCAAGCTGCCACCATCCACAGTCCTCTCCTTCAGAGGACCCGGCCTCTCCCAGAGGCACGTGCGACCAATCCCCAGCCCTTGGCCAAGCAAGAGAACCCACGGGGCCTGACACACAGTAGGTGCTCAGTCTACGTTTAAAGAATGAGTGAGTGGGCTTCCCAGATGGCTCTGTGGTAAAGAATCTGCCCGCCAATGCAGGAGACATGGGTTCCATCCCTGACCCAGGAAGACCGCTCATGACGCAGAGCGACTAAGCCCATGTGCCACAGCTATTGAGCCTGTGCTCCAGAGCCTGGGAAACGCAACTACTGAGCCCACATGCTGTAAAAAGCCTGAGCGCCCTAGAGCCCATGATCCGAAACAAGAGTAGCCACTGCAATGAGAAGCCTGCGTGCTGCACCATGAGAAAAGTCCACGTAGCAACAAAGACCCAGTACTGTCAAAAACAAGTAAATAAAATTATTTTTAGAAAAAAGAGTGAGTGAATTAGAGGTTGTTCACATGGGAGCTCCCAGCAATATATGGTCAGATCTATCCCCCGTCCTCTCTTGCCCCTTCTACTCAGGGTCAAAAGTGAGGCCAAGAGCCAGTGCCCCATGGAGACACACTTTTGTGTGTGTCCCCACATACACAAAACATGCACGTGTGTGTATATAGATAGATAGATATGAACATGCACCACACATGTGCATCAAGTCCATGCACACACGCATGTGCAAGGGCCTTCGTACACACAGACCTGTGTCTGCACACTGCACTCTCCAGTGCACGCCCTCTGCTCGGCGCTGCAGAGCCTCAAGAGCAAACTTAGGGATGCACTGAAGTTATGAAATTGATTTCTCTGGGAACAGTTGGAATTAGTTTTAATTATCTTTATCTTTCTTCCAATTGTGCTCTCTGTCTTCTCCTCACTGTTTAATCCATTGCTATCGACTTCCCCACGGGCGCTACAGAGCAGAGATGCAGGGTGGGGTAAGCAGCGTGTTCACTTTCAGAAAAGATAAACAGCAACAACGCCCCCCACCCACCTCTTCTGCATTGAAGAAACCAGCCTCTCCCAGGCAGTGGGCTTCCTGCAAGCACACACCACAGCCAGACCTCATTCTCCAAGGAAGCCTCGTCTGGAAGCCCTCCCTGCCTGGGATGGGGAGGAGCTGTTGTGTTCAGATCTCAACATCTCACAAGTTTGGTTCTTCAAAGTGGTCCCCTTGGGAGGCTGAGCTTCATTCAGGCATCTCAAACTCCCTATTCAAAAGCCCTTTCATTTCATTCTCTATATCCCCTTCCCACCCCCAGCACCTGAAGCCTCCCTGACTACCACACTTACCCTGGTGAAGGCAGGGCTTGGGCCAAGTTCACCTCTGAGATCAGGCACACAGTAGGGGATCAGTAAACATTAGTACTTGTTGAATGAATGAATGAAAAGCCTCTGTAGGTAGGAAACCTACCTTCAGAGTCTAGCACAGTGACTCATCTGTCCTTTCAACCAATGATGCTCCGGGCACTGGGCCAAGTGCTGAAGATACAGAAATGAATGCGACCTGGCCCCATCTTTGTGGACCACTCCACCTAGAGATATGACAATAGGCAGGAGTCCCCACACTGAGCTAGGGTGCAGGATGTACCTGGAAGAGGGAAAGAAGAGGGCAAAAACTTTTATTCTAAACATCCCTGATGAAGCCCAACCTCCTTTCTATGAGGATGAGTTGATTTCCTTCTGCTCTGCTTCTAGAACTGGAGGGGCTGATAGTAGGGCGCCCTCTTCTCCAGCCTCTGCACTTACTCACTCAGTCGTGTCCAACTCTTTTCGACCCCATGGACTGTAGACCACCAGGCTCCTGTCCATGGGATTCTCCAGGCAAGAATACTGGAATGGGTTGCCATGCCCTCCTCCAGGGGATCTTCCCAACCCAGGGGCTCCCCAAAATGTGCCTAAGTCTGGGCCAATCCCAGGGCAGGCTCCCAGAGACTCTGCTGTCCGGGGTGTATGTGTGTGCGTG